>NC_057809.1:334866561-334944935 GCF_018294505.1 Triticum aestivum
TTTTTTTTTTTAGGGTTTCGGGGAGAGGGAGAGATCCGAAAACGGAGGGGCGTATATATAGGCATAGAGGGAGCTAGGAGAGTCCAAATGAGGTGCGGTTTTCGCCCACACGATCGTGATCGAACGCTCTAGGACATGGAGCAGAGTTTGGTGGGTTTTGGGCCAAATTTGGGGGGTGTTGGGCTGCAACACATAAGAGGCCTTTTCGGTCCCTCGGTTAACCGTTGGAGTATCAAACGAAGTCCAAACGACCCGAAACTTGACAGGCGGTCTACCGGTAGTAAACCAAGGCCGCTTGGCAAGACTCGGTCCAATCCGGAAATGTTTAAACCCCACACAAGAAAGAAAGCTAGAAATGACCACCGGAGGAGAACGAAGCGCCGGAATGCAAAACGGACAACGGGGAAAATGCTCGAATGCATGAGATGAACAAGTATGCAAATGCAATGCACATGATGACATGATAAGAGATGCACGAAAAGAAAAACAACACACGGAGACAAAGACCCAAACCCGAGAAATAAATATAACTTAGCGCCGGAGACGGCAAGAGTTGGATACAAATATGGAAAGTTACATCTGGGGCGTTACATAAGTGGCATCACGGGATGCTTTCGAGAATAAAAGCCAGAATCATCACACTGGGGATCACAAAACATTGCTAGATTACTAGGTGACTCCCTAAACACCTAGGGCCATAATAGTATCTCCAACATATATGTCAAGGTAACGGAGTACCTCAACTCACTGATTAGTGTGGTTAATCTGGCCCAAGGATTTGCAATTGCATCAGACTACTTAGAAACCTGGGATGACTCGGACAGCATAACGGCTGTAAATGCTCAGAAAAGATTTGAGACATTCACAAAAATGGTGGCATAACCACTCAGAAGCACAATATCAAGGTCTCGAGATCAACAATTAACATACGGAAGTAGTAGAAACTGAACTCAAGCTTAAATCCAACAATCTTATAAGTCTTCGGATTAGTAACACGTGATCCTGATAGAAAGAAGAGAAAGCCTAGTTCTTAATCCCCGTAGAAGAAAAGATGATGACTCAGATCAGAAGGTCATGAGGTATAAGGAGTAAAAAGAGCCTTACGTTCCATCCCACAATCAATTCCCTTATATAACTAAAGAATTTCTAGACTCAACTTCGACCAGTTTGGCTTGGTAATCCTACAGGCAGTCAAGCTCTGATACCAACGCTGTCAGGACCCCGACTCGATGTCACATCGATCTAGCCGGTAACACCTCATATCACTTTGCGGCCTCACGCACGGTATCCCCACGGGTGTCGCCTTACCTTTGCCCGGGACCGTTTGCGCCTTTTGGCTCACGTATATGATAGTGTCGCTAGCATCCATATGATAAGGAGCCCGGGCTGACATGGCTAGTCGTAAACCCAAAGTGGCACAGACTTACAGGGACAGGCATTCATGACCCAGCTTCGAACGTGTCGGTCATCAGCAAGTGGGTCCGGGCTGTAGCACTGGGCTAGCAGGACTCCGGTAAACCGGGCTGTAGCGGGCTAACAGGACTTCGGTACTCAAAGCGTGACATTTCCCCGAAGGGACAGACACAGGAACGAAGAAGGACACATGCCGGCCAGCCTAAGTGTTCCAGAGCAGTAGCAAGCTACCATGGCTCAGCGGTAACACTAGGAGACATTTCCCGGTAAGAGAGGCTACTAAAGATAAACAACTAGATAGTCAGATCCCACACATACCAAGCATTTCAATAACATACACACAATATGCTCGATATGTGCAAATACAACATGGCATCACAACATGACTCTATGACTCAAGTAGTTTATTCAATAGGCTCCGAGGAGCGAGATATTACAAACATGGGTCTCACGACCCAACAATCAGAGCATACAAGTCAAAGCACAAGCGGAAGCTATCATGTCTGAGTACAGACATCTATAAATGAAAAAGGCTGAGAAGCCTGACTATCTATCAGATCCTGCCGAGGGCACAAGATCGTAGCTGAGGTAACAAGCTAAACGTCGAAGTCCACGCGGAACTACTAGCGAGACCGAAGTCTCTCTGCAAAAACATAAAATAGGCAAACGTGAGTACAAATGTACCCAGCAAGACTTACATCAGAACTAACTACATATGCTTCATTATCAACAAAGGGGATGGTGGGGTTTAACTGCAGCAAGCCAGCTTTGACTCGGTGGCTATCCTGAACTACGACTGCAAGTAACTCTTTTGAGATGGCGCACACGAGTCCACATATTCACCATATCAATACACCACTATGGATCCGCTCCCGTCTCCCTACGAGAACGCCATCCATAGCACTCACGCTTATCTTGCGTATTTTAGGGTATCCACTTTCACTTGTCTATGAACTGATATAAGCAACCCAGAAGTCCTTTTCCGCGGACACGGCTATTCGAATAGATGATGATAACCCTGCAGGGGTGTACTTCTTCATACATGTTTCCACCACTTAGCGTCTGCACACGACATGTGCTCGGCAGACTTCAAGCGAAAGCCGACGTGGGTGTAGACCACGACCTACCTAAACACTCAAGTCTCTAGTCCAGGTTTATCGCCTATTCGGGTTCCATCCATGAGGAGATCCGGCCGGAGTTTCGCTCACAGCCCCAAACGATGTGAACAGGGTTCCGTGACACCAAACGGGCGCCCGGTTTACCCGGCCACGTGCGTACCGCATCACAGCCCACCCCTACGGTCAGCGCTGTCCACGGCCTCCAGCATACTACAAACACCAGAAACTACTTGCAACTCCTGGACAGAGGACAAGGGTGAATAAGAAGTCGAGCGGGGTCATATTTCAGGGCCCAATGTATGGTAGTAGCTGAATCATGGATCACAAACACAGAACTCAGTTCCTGAGGACGGCTGCAATGAGACAACCCACCATGTACTCCTACATGGCCTCTCACCGCTACCTTTACCAAATCGTGTTCACACACTTAGCTCACACACAGTAGGACATGTTCACACACCTCTGATTCATCCCCGATGAATCAGACCTGACTCAACTCTAAGCAGTAGCAGGCATGACAAACAAACATGAATGAGTAGGCACAACAGGGCTCAAACAACTCCTACTCATGCTAGTGGGTTTCATCTATTTACTGTGGAATGACAGGTCATGCAAAGGATAAAGGGGTTCAGCTACCGCAGCAAGTAACAGATGAATCGGTGTTGTCCTAATGCAGTAAAAGAGAGCAGGAGCGAGAGAGTAGGATTGTATCGGAATGAACAAGGGGGTTTTGCTTGCCTGGCACTTTTGAAGATAACATTGAGTCTTCATCAGTGTCAACGATCACATCATCGGTACACGTCTATCGAGAGGGGACAAATACCGGCAAATACAGAAAAGACACGATCAATGCAATGCACAATATGATGCATGCTATGACATGGCAATATGAATGTGTTTTGGGCTAATGCACCTAAAACCAGATTAAATGAAGTTGGTTTGAATACAAGATTCAAATTCAAACTCCGTATGTGGTTATTTAAATGTCATTCACTTCATTTGCCCTAAACAGTAGTGATAAGTTGTTCTAACATGCATGAAAATGGTACAGATGGATTCCTTGAATTTTTCTGATAATTTTTCATATATAAATTATTTAATTTGGAGTTACGGTTAATTTTTTATGATTTTTAGAAGTTTTAGACATTTTCTGTAATTTTCTGATTATTTAGAATTAAAACAATTCCAGAAAATTAATTATGACATCAGCACTGCGTCATGCTTGCGTCAGCAAGTCAACAGGGCTGCCCCGGGTCAAACCTGACCAGTGGGGTCCACTGGTCAGTGACACAGGGACTAATCCCGCGTTGACCCGGGCTGGTTAGCTCTGACTAAGCCCTGGGGCCCACTGTCAGTGGCCTAGGGGGTTGGTTAGCGGGGGTAGTTAGGCCCTAATGACTGGCCACGTCGGCTCCTGCCGGAGTTTCGCCGGCGGCGAGAGTGGTTTTGGCCACTCCGGCGACCAAATGGGCCGCGGAGGGCATCTAGGAGGAGCTGGGGACGAGCCGAAGCTCCTGGTGGAGTCAGTTGCACTCGGGGCGGCCGGAATCGGTGCCGACGGCGAGCGAGGCGGCGGCCGGAGCTCGGGTGAGCTCGGAGTCGGCGTTAGGGAGCACGGCAGGAGGGGCTGGGGCGTGCTACGGACTCCTGGGAGTGCTCTGAGTACGCCTGCGTGCTCGGTTTCAACGGAGGTGAACCAAAACGACGACGGCGACAAGTCCGGCGCCGGTGAGGTCTCGGTCTCGACGGAACTATGTCCTAGGGCTCGCAAACACGAGGGGAGAGAGAGGGGGTCTGCACAGAGGCTCACCGCGGAGCTGTAGGGAGGGTCAGTGGGCTCGGGGGCGCGCCGGAGTGGCCGAATTCGAGGGAGAACGGCGCCGGGCCGAAGCTTGGGAATGATGACGATGGCGGCTGCTCGGGGCCCTTCCGGTCATGTGGCTCGGTGAGGGGGTTGGCGACGAGGTGCAGGATCTCGGGAGCACGTCGGAGAGGGGAGGGGGTGGCCGCGGTCATGGCTATGGCGAGCGGCGCTCCCAGGTGCGTTCGGGGATCACAGGAAGAGAGGGAAAGAGAGAGCCAGGGGAGGGGGAGCGGTCCAGAGGGAGTGAGAAGGGCCAGGGGTTGCGTGGCGTTGCGGACGGAGTCCAGGGCGACGAGAGGAAGCATGAGGTGGCCGAGGCAGCGTCGGCGCTCGCCACCGAGCTGCTTCGGTGCGAGGGGAGGAAGAAGACAAGGGGAGGAGGTGGGCCGGGCCTGCGCAGGTGGGCTGCACAGTGTTGGGCTGTGGGTGGCTGCTAGGTAAGGTCCAGGTAATTTCTGTGTTATATTTTTCTGTTCTGTTTTGTTTTTATTTAATTCTTTTGCCACTGTTTTCAAATTTAAACAAATTCAAAACAGTGCCAAATATCCTCTGAATAATTTATGTTGCTAGATGGACTTTTCCAAAAAGCTCATAAAATATTTCAGGGGTATTTGAAATTATATTCTAATTATATGAATATAACTCAAATTCAAATAGCTAAAGATTTAAATTCAAAGTCCCAAAAATAAATCCTTAAAAATGTTCAATATTTTGGTTGGGACCAGAACCCTTACCAAAAATTATCAAACATTTAAGAAGAGCCTTTTGGAGCAATGAATGAGATTTCTAGGGTTTTTGCCCCTCTTTTATTTAGGGTTTTGAGGCTTCCAATATTCCTCAATTCAAGTTTCAAAAATATAGACATGAATCACACATGAAGTTAACCTAGAGCAATGCCTGAAGCTAGGGATGTGACAACTCACCCCCACTAAACAAGAATCTCGTCTCGAGATTCAAGCGTAGGGTAAGGTGAAAGGGGAACGCAAACTAGCACAATCTTCACGATCCAGGTTGCACTTCAAATGAACGTTGATTTGAACACCATCTTTGTCTTGTCGTCTTGCTCTGAGATCTTCAGCTAATCATGACAAGAAGAGGAAAGGAAAACTCTGGAAGGATCGGTCTTCTCGAAGATCGAACAACTCAGGATTAACTCACGGAATGAGACTTAGAACCATCTCTCGGGTGAGACACGAGATACACATCAAGAGGGGTGGAAAGAAACGGATGACGAAGGTTCACCAGGTAGACAACGATTCCACACTTAAGAAGGTGGTAATCGATTGTTAACGTAGCGAGGAGTTGAACTGCCATGATACCACGACGAAACATCCTGGAGGAGGGTGATCGTAGGGTATTATTTTAAGTGGCAAAAAGAATTACCTTTGATTCAGAGATCATTGAAACTCTTCATACCAGCATAAGGCAATTCACACGATCGTTTGGAGGGGGTCGGTAGAATGGCATACTCGGACTTGGATGATGTGGATTACCTTGTTGAAGACAACGTAATGGATGAATTTGCTTATCACCGGAGGTGGAAGAGACCCATGGTAGAATGGCACATTGGCGGTGCAAGCTGGGAACAAAATGCAAATGCTGGGAATGATTCTGGTAACTGGGGAAGAACCCAACAATAAAGAGTGAATTCACTGTTGGAGTGGTTATAGCATAACCGAGGAAATCTGGGGCAATCCCAGCTAGTGCCGATGATAAGACGTAGCGCTTGTGCGTGCTCTCAAGAACTTGAGCATTTCCACAATCATCAAGGTTTTATCAACAACCGCGTCAAGGGTGCTGACAACACAACATACTACCATGATGAATAGCGATGGACGATGCAGATGCGAAGGAGGATAACACTTTCTCAGATTTCACCTTAGCGAGGCCAAGCAAATAAAATCTGGATGATCGACCGAGAGACATTTAGCACTCCGCTTCTAATGTTCTCCTTGATGTGCTAGTATAACCCATTCATAGATATGGTTTGATATCTAAAACATCAAGTAAAAGGTCGGACTTCGGGAACACAAAAATCCATAGGGGCAACTAGGGAGTAAATCCTACGAAATCCCTAGGGGGGGGTGGCCAACTTCCTCAAACAAGATACTATAATAATAGGTCTACCAGATGGGTGTGTTGGCCATGACATCCACCTTACCGGTTATCGAGAGACCAATATTATAGTTCTTAGGGAAATGTTCCAACCATCATATCTGCCTGAGATTCAGATCTGGTTGGTGTCAGGATATTCCAGACTCATCGAGTCTAGGAACAAAAACGAAAGTTTGCAACACAAATCGACGAAATGACGTTGCGGGATTCTCGGGAGATGAACTACGATAGCAAGCTCCAAAACATGAGCTGGTTCTGCTACAAACATGTGAACACATTGTCCCAGACAAGCATGACCACGTGGTAGTCTTATAATAAAACACTACCGAGTTCAGGAGGGGGAACCATCATCGAGGGTATCGAAGTTCTTTCATAAGTCCGGATTAGCTCTTATGAAGGAACTCCTTCTCCTTGAACAAATCAATCAGTGGCTTGGTGTGCTAGGGATACATATAGATTGAAGGTTGCAAGTCTTCAAACCACAGCATTCTTCGCACGTGTGCATGACTGATTTGGAATGATTCCAAAGAAAGCAACATTGACTTTCTCGAATCCACGGCGGCAACTTGCATCAGATGCACATGAATTAAAGGAAGTCACTACCTTCATCCAAACATATGCTTCATGAGCTAGCATGAACAAATGCTTTCAAAAGTTTCCAACACTAGCTTAATGTTCAGCAAAATTATGGAGAAGACAAGGATGTTGTCAATGGGCACAACAACAATTCATCTGGGTTTCCTTTTAAAAGGAATTCCATAGTTAAGTGAACAAGTGATAGCATTGGTCAGACCTAAAAGATATAATGGTGTATGCTCGAGGGATCAACCACGAATAAGACAACATTACGGGCATCGTTGGTACTGATTTGATTTGACGATAGCCCACACTCAAATCAAAGGATTGATAAGACAATAGGTCCAGCAACTGATCACAAGGACCAATCGATGAAGATATCATCTTTCTTCAACACACACTACACAAGAATATCCCTTTGGAACGAACTAAGTCAGACAAGCTTTTATCTTCCAACTCTCCAAGTTGTTGTCTAGCTTAACCAACTAGCTCAGGGATATCTAACACCGATTCTTGGAGAGAAGGTGGTTCACAAGAAACCAACTTGATCACGAACTCAACATAGCGGTCAGGTGACAACCCGGTAACACCTCCAAGAAGATATTTGGAAAGTCACGAACCACCGGTATGTTACTAAGCTCGAGAACAATCTTGCTTTTGAGGGCAAGACGATATGATCAAATGAGTGAGGACTTGACAAGATCCTAACTCATTAATCGAAGGGTGCACCGAAATAAGGACTAGGTAGCACGATCAGTCTTAGAAGGATGATTCGAAAACCAACATACTAAGAATGAAATTATTATCCTTTAACTACCTTCTCTCCAAGAGTTCATGGGATGGTGTGCATCAACACGAGGGCCGAGGAATGAACAGTGATGGCAAGAAGTATCACTGTACCAAGAGTTCATGGGATGGTGTGCAATTCCTATAACAATCTCGATATAAAATATGTAATACTCCAAGGTAGAGCAGAACCAAAAGCTGGATTGGCATTTGATCTGCGGAATACAACTACTTTGACCCAATCCTAGATATGGAAGAGGTACTGGAGTTTGTTTCTCCTAGTCATTCCGGAATAGAATGGCTTGACAGACCACAAGAGTCATAGGCATCGATGAACGAACGCACGCATACTCTTGACTATCAATTGATAGACGAGGGTCAGAATGCAACTAAAGAGAACAACTCAAAGGAACATATAACTTTCTGAGTTGTGGATGCATAGATTAGTATGTCGAACCAAGTTCAACATATTTCTTCCGGATAACCCATGCAGAAAGGTAGAACTAGCAGAGTCACGATTTATGAATGGAGAACTCCTCAAGAGTACTCTAATTGTGATTTTTTTTGATCCAATAAACATCTGCCATAAGTAGTTCATGGTATTTGGAAGAAGAAGATACCACGGACTTCAAGGACTATCGCAAAGGTTACTAATATCCTAAAGGCACTAGCAATTACTATCAACATGAAGTAGGTAGAGTGAATCTCGGGTTCAGAACCCAGGAGTAGAATACCTACTACTAAGTAGCATCACGGGATGCTTCCGAGAATAAAGGCCAGAATCTTCACACTAGGACCACAAAACATTGCTAGATTACTAGGTGACTCCCTAAACACCTAGGGCCATAATAATAATTCCAACATATATGTCGAGGCAATAATTACCTCAACACACCGATTAGTGTGGTTAATCTGGCCCATGGGAACATCGGAAACAGAAGGAAGGGATTTGCAAATGCATCGGACTATTTAGAAACCTGGGATGACTCGGACAGCATAACGGCTATAATTGCTCAAAAAGATTTGAGACAATCACAAAAACGGTGGCATAACCACTCAGAAGCACAATATCAAGGTTCCGAGATCAACAATTAACATACGGAAGTAGTAGGAACTGAACTGAGACTTAAATCCAGCAATCTTATAAGTCTACTGATTAGTAACACGTGATCCTAATAGAAAGAAGTGATAGCCTAGTTCTTAATCCCCGTAGAAGAGAAGATGACTCAGATCAGAAGGGCATGAGGTATAAGGAGTAAAAAGAGCCTTACGTTCCATCCCACAATCAATTCCCTTATATAACTAAAGAATTTCTAAACTCAACTTCGACCAGTTTGGCTTGGTAATCCTACAGGCAGTCAAGCTCTGATACCAACGCTGTCAGGACCCCGACTCAATGCCACATCGATCTAGCATGTAACACCTCATATCACTTTGCGGCCTCACGCACGGTATTCCCACGGGTGTCGCCTTACCTTTGCCCGGGACCGTTTGCGCCTTTTGGCACACGTATATGACAGTGTCGCTAGCATCCATATGATAAGGAGCCCGGGCTGACATGGCTAGTCGTAAACCCAAAGCGGCACAGACTTACAGGGACAGGCATCCATGACCCAGCATCGAACGTGTCGGTCATCAGCGAGTGAATCCAGGCTGTAGCACTGGGCTAGCAGGACTCCGGTATTCACCGCGTGACATTTCCCCGAAGGGACAGACACAGGAACGAAGAAGGACACATGCCGGCCAGCCTAAGTGTTCCGGAGCAGTAGCAAGCTACCGTGTATCAGTGGAAACACTAGGAGACATTTCCCGGTAAGAGAGGCTACTAAAGATAAACAACTAGATGGTCAGATCCCACACATACCAAGCATTTCAATAACATACACACAATATGCTCGATATGTGCAATACAACATGGCATCACAAAATGACTCTACGACTCAAGTAGTTTATTCAATAGGCTCCGAGGAGCGAGATATTACAAACATGGGTCTCACGACCCAACAATCAGAGCATACAAGTGAAAGCACAAGCGGAAGCTATCATGTCTGAGTACAGACGTCTATAAATGAAAAAGGCTGAAAAGCCTGACTATCTATCAGATCCTGCCGAGGGCACAAGATCGTAGCTGAGGTATCAAGCTAAACGTCGAAGCCCAAGCGGAACTACTAGTGAGACTGAAGTCTCTCTGCAAAAACATAAAATAGGCAAACGTGAGTACAAATGTACCCAGCAAGACTTACATCAGAACTAACTACATATGCATCATTATCAACAAGGGGATGGTGGGGTTTAACTGCAGCAAGCCAGCTTTGACTCGGTGGCTATCCTGAACTACGACTGCAAGTAACTCTTTTGAGGTGGCGCACACGAGTCCACATATTCACCATATCAATACACCACTATGGAATCGCTCCCGTCTCCCTACGAGAACGCCATCCATAGCACTCACGCTTATCTTGCGTATTTTAGAGTATCCACTTTCATTTGTCTATGAACTGATATAAGCAACCCAGAAGTCCTTTTCCGCGGACACGGCTATTCGAATAGATGATGATAACCCTGCAGGGGTGTACTTCTTCATACATGTTTCCACCACTTAGCGTCTGCACACGACATGTGCTCGGCAGACTTCAAGCGAAAGCCGACGTGGGTGTAGACCACGACCTACCTAAACACTCAAGTCTCTAGTCCAGGTTTATCGCCTATTCGGGTTCCATCCATGAGGAGATCCGGCCGGAGTTTCGCTCACAGCCCCAAACGATGTGAACAGGGTTCCGTGACACCAAACGGGCGCCCGGTTTACCCGGCCACGTGCCTACCGCATCACAGCCCACCCCTACGGTCAGCGCTGTCCACGGCCTCCAGCATACTACAAACACCAGAAACTACTTGCAACTCCTGGACAGAGGACGAGGGTGAATAAGAAGTCGAGCGGGGTCATATTTCAGGGCCCAATGTATGGTAGTAGCTGAATCATGGATCACAAACACAGAACTCAGTTCCTGAGGACGGCTACAATGAGACAACCCACCATGTACTCCTACATGTCCTCTCACCGCTACCTTTACCAAATCGTGTTCACACACTTAGCTCACACACAGTAGGACATGTTCACACGCCTCTGATTCATCCCCGATGAATCAGACCTGACTCAACTCTAAGCAGTAGCAGGCATGACAAACAAACATGAATGAGTAGGCACAACAGGGCTCAAACAACTCCTACTCATGCTAGTGGGTTTCATCTAATTACTGTGGAATGACAGGTCGTGCAGAGGATAAAGGGGTTCAGCTACCGCAGCAAGTAACAGATAAATCGGTGTTGTCCTAATGCATTAAAAGAGAGCAGAAGCGAGAGAGTAGGATTGTATCGGAATGAACAAGGGGGTTTTGCTTGCCTGGCACTTTTGAAGATAACATTGAGTCTTCATCAGTGTCAACGATCACATCATCGGTACACGTCTATCGAGAGGGGACAAATACCGGCAAATACAGAAAAGACACGATCAATGCAATGCACAATATGATGCATGCTATGACATGGCAATATGAATGTGTTTTGGGCTAATGCACCTAAAACCAGATTAAATGAAGTTGGTTTGAATACAAGATTCAAATTCAAACTCCGTATGTGGTTATTTAAATGTCATTCACTTCATTTGCCCTAAACAGTAGTGATAAGTTGTTCTAACATGCATGAAAATGGTACAGATGGATTCCTTGAATTTTTCTGATAATTTTTCATATATAAATTATTTAATTTGGAGTTACGGTTAATTTTCTATGATTTTTAGAAGTTTTAGACATTTTCTGGAATTTTCTGATTATTTAGAATTAAAACAATTCCAGAAAATTAATTATGACATCAGCACTGCGTCATGCTTGCGTCAGCAAGTCAACAGGGCTGCCCCGGGTCAAACCTGACCAGTGGGGTCCACTGGTCAGTGACACAGGGACTAATCCCGCGTTGACCCGGGCTGGTTAGCTCTGACTAAGCCCTGGGGCCCACTGTCAGTGGCCTAGGGGGTTGGTTAGCGGGGGTAGTTAGGCCCTAATGACTGGCCACGTCGGCTCCTGCCGGAGTTTCGCCGGCGGCGAGAGTGGTTTTGGCCACTCCGGCGACCAAATGGGCCGCGGAGGGCATCTAGGAGGAGCTGGGGACGAGCCGAAGCTCCTGGTGGAGTCAGTTGCACTCGGGGCGGCCGGAATCGGTGCCGACGGCGAGCGAGGCGGCGGCCGGAGCTCGGGTGAGCTCGGAGTCGGCGTTAGGGAGCACGGCAGGAGGGGCTGGGGCGTGCTACGGACTCCTGGGAGTGCTCTGAGTACGCCTGCGTGCTCGGTTTGAACGGAGGTGAACCAAAACGACGACGGCGACAAGTCCGGCGCCGGTGAGGTCTCGGTCTCGACGGAACTATGGCCTAGGGCTCGCAAACACGAGGGGAGAGAGAGGGGGTCTGCACAGAGGCTCACCGCGGAGCTGTAGGGAGGGTCAGTGGGCTCGGGGGCGCGCCGGAGTGGCCGAATTCGAGGGAGAACGGCGTCGGGCCGAAGCTTGGGAATGATGACGATGGCGGCTGCTCGGGGCCCTTCCGGTCATGTGGCTCGGTGAGGGGGTTGGCGACGAGGTGCAGGAGCTCGGGAGCACGTCGGAGAGGGGAGGGGGTGGCCGCGGTCATGGCTACGGCGAGCGGCGCTCCCAGGTGCGTTCGGGGATCACAGGAAGAGAGGGAAAGAGAGAGCCAGGGGAGGGGGAGCGGTCCAGAGGGAGTGAGAAGGGCCAGGGGTTGCGTGGCGTTGCGGACGGAGTCCAGGGCGACGAGAGGAAGCAGGAGGTGGCCGAGGCAGCGTCGGCGCTCGCCACCGAGCTGCTTCGGTGCGAGGGGAGGAAGAAGACAAGGGGAGGAGGTGGGCCGGGCCTGCGCAGGTGGGCTGCACAGTGTTGGGCTGTGGGTGGCTGCTAGGTAAGGTCCAGGTAATTTCTGTGTTATATTTTTCTGTTCTGTTTTGTTTTTATTTAATTCTTTTGCCACTGTTTTCAAATTTAAACAAATTCAAAACAGTGCCAAATATCCTCTGAATAATTTATGTTGCTAGATGGACTTTTCCAAAAAGCTCATAAAATATTTCAGGGGTATTTGAAATTATATTCTAATTATATGAATATAACTCAAATTCAAATAGCTAAAGATTTAAATTCAAAGTCCCAAAAATAAATTCTTAAAAATGTTCAATATTTTGGTTGGGACCAGAACCCTTACCAAAAATTATCAAACATTTAAGAAGAGCCTTTTGGAGCAATGAATGAGATTTCTAGGGTTTTTGCCCCTCTTTTATTTAGGGTTTTGAGGCTTCCAATATTCCTCAATTCAAGTTTTCAAAAATATAGACATGAATCACACATGAAGTTAACCTAGAGCAAATCCTGAAGCTAGTGATGTGACATGAGAATTGGATGGTGATGAGAATTGTGATGACAATTGGATAGTATGGCTCTGGGATTGCTTTCTCGCAGGGAGGCGAGAAAGGATCTCTGGCCGAGGCTGATAACACTACTACTACTTTACTTTATGCTACTCTACTCCCTCCTGTTTGCTGCAAGATGGTGGTTTCCAGAGGATGCTAGTCTTCGATAGGACTAGGCCTTCTCTCTTTTCTGGCATTTCTGCAGCCCAGTCCACATATATAGCCTCCCTTTGATAATGTTGCATATGTAGTGTAGATCCTTGCTTGCGAGTACTTTGGATGAGTACTCACGGTTGCTTTGCTTCCCCTTTTCCCCCTTTCCTCTTTCCGGTTGATGCAACCAGATGTCGGAGCCCAGGATCTAGACGCCACCTTTGACGATGACTGCTACTACCACGAGGGTGCCTACTACTACGTGAAGACCGCCGACGACCAGGAGTAGTTAGGAGGCTCCCAGGCAGGAGGCCTTGCCTTTTCGATCGTATATACTTTTGTGCTAGCCTTCTTAAGGCAAACTTGTCTAACTCATGTCTGTACTCAGATATTGTTGCTTCCGCTGACTCTTGTGTATTCGAGCTTATGTATTCGAGCCCTCGAGGCCCCTGACTTGTAATATAAAGCTTGTATTATTTTAATTTGTGTCTAGAGTTATGTTGTGATAGCTTCCCATGAGTCCTTGATCTTGATCGTACAGATTTGCGTGCATGATTAGTGTACGATTGAATCGAGGGCGTCACAGTAATGAATTTCATCTGGTCAATTTGAAATTTGCTTTGTTTGCACGAATTTCGTCCGGTTTGTTGAAAGGTATGCAGGCAGCATTGGATGGCATCCATCAATGTCCTCAGACATATGCTGGTGTAAATTTGAGGGCCAGTGTTGGAGATGCCCCAACTATCATGCTATAATTGCTAACAGTGCTCCATTATTTCGTAGGGAACAGTTATCCCTCGATCAAAATCAGATCTGCAATGTTTCGCACTCCTCCCACGTAAGAGTGTAGACCCTTGCTTACATAAAAATGGAGCAAGTGGACGACACTGTAGCACATCATATCACTCAAACTAGCCCGCCTAACGCGAGGGAAAGCACTGCCCTCGTCATTTTGTTCTGGATTTCTATCAATCGATCGCATGAAAATGTTACGCTTTGCAAGTTCAAAAGGAAAAGGTGGCACACTTACAACTCGTACGCGTCGCGTTCACGTCGCACCCTTGACAGTCCGGCTCGCACACTGCTCACCAAAGGGGACATGCGTTGTCTTGCATTTTCACTGACATGTGGGACTTCAATTGAATAAACCGTCGATGGCCGAAATCTAATCGCTCGGCGGGCGGCGGCTAAGAGGAGAGAGACGGGGGAGGGAGAAGAGATTGCCCACCCACCATGCATGGACTCCAAGAAATATGTGGTGATAATGTGAGGTGGGCCATGCGGGAGTCCGCACCGCTTCCAAGCCTGCTTCTTAATGCCCTGGCCCACCAGAACCCCTCCCCCACCCCACCACCTCCCCACGTGCGCTCCCCCCTTAGAGGCCAGCTGCCCGCATTCATAGCAAGTAGTACCAGTAAAATTCTGGGCTATAAAGGGCATGTACAATGGTTGATAAGATAGTCTTATCCTAAGTCTTGCATGTAATTTAGAGATGACAAAAAACATGTGTACAATGGATCATCTCTTAGCCTTATCTTCAATAACTAGTTATTCCTAAAAACATGGTGAACCATATTGTGCTAAGAGATCATATCTTGTCTTCTCGACAAGCCTGCTTATGTGGAGGAGAGAGAGGCATTGACAAAGTCAAGGAGTGGGATCTGCAGGAGCCCGTCTCTACACGTGCTCCTAGGTATGAAAAATTAATTCTAAAAAATAGGCATAAAAAACAATTGTTTCTGATAAAAGAAAGGTAAAAAACATTTGAGAGGAAATAGATTGAGAGAGAGTGAGAAAAAGTTGTAACCTTATAGTCAACACTATGGTAGTATTACATGAGGAAGGAGGGAGTGGTGCACATGCCAAGTTCACCAGGCTGCCATGTTTCACACTCCTCCGTCGTAACAGTGGACACAATAGGTTTCATCAAAAATAAACAATGAATACTCGTTGCTCGTCCACTATATCGGAAAGAATACTTTCATTCGCCGACATGTGGGACGTCGACCATCCTGGTCCACCTGCCATGCACAAATTATCCTGGTCCACCTGCCATGCACAAAGTTAGTCGAACGAAGGAACCATCACGACTTCGTTGAATTCCGCTTCTTCATGAAAACTTACTCTACCCGCAGTACTACTACCACACGCGAAGACTGGTCGGCACTATACCACGTCATATCAATAAAACCCACTAGGCCAAACTAACCCGCCTAGGATTTGTACTCCCTCCATTTCAAAGTTAGTAGTAGAAAGTTGACTCATCTATTTTGGAATGGAGGGACGTCTCTGTACTGCTATGATTTTGTGTTGTACGTCTCTGTACTTTTGCTACGATATTCCTACCCTATGAACCAAATGAGGCCTGAATCTATCCATGTCGACTATTGTCTGATCGATCACTAAGTCTACAATGTTAGGAGCTTGGGCTATTGGCCGATCGAGGATGGATCAGTATAAGCGTACCACGAGCTCATCAGCCCCAACATTTCTCTTCGGTGAGTGTTTTGCAAGTACTATAGCTCGCACAATAGCTAGCCTACTAGTACCAAGAATCATCAAATAAGCCCCGCTGATATGATAAACAGTTCAAACTTACATCTAAGCATGCCATATATTACATCAAAAGCTGGTGAGGATACATCTGCTTCCATAACTCGAAGAGGGTTCGCATGATTCACTATCAAACAAAAGTAGCAAGTACCGCCCACACAATACAGTGCACTAGGCCTAAGATGGTTTGATAACATACATCGTTCTTGTAATTAAACACAGGGCAATGCAAACTACCCTGAAGGATTAGCGCGACCAACTATTTCTTGTCATCGATCTCTCGGGCACGGGCCACAGCATGGACAGTGGCATGGGAATCGATCTCTGCGGCGATGTCCACAGGACTGACCGCGACATTGGAATCGATCTAGGGTGATGTCCACAGGATGGACAATGGCATCGGAATCGATCTCCGGGGCGATGCCAACAGGACGGACCGCGACATCGAAAACGATCTCTGGGGCATTGTCCACAGGACGGGCCGCGACATCAGAATCATCAAGGACGTCCACCGACACCTGCACAACCCTAACATATTAGCAAGCACATTTCAAATAATTAAAAACCAGGAGTTTCGGTAATAAGCCATTATTTTTTACCTTGTGCAGCTCACCGGGGGATCCCATCCCTCCGGGGGCCAGCTCCTCGTCCTCGATGGGGGTCATCAACTTGCCAGGGGAATACTGCTTCTCAACGGCAACTATATCCTCAAACTTGGCCTTGAGCCTCACATAGGTGGCCATCGGAGTTTCTGGCGTAGGCACGGTGGGGCCCTTGCTTTTCTTCCAACTATCTTTGAGGAGTTCGTCCGCCAACATCATCAACTCTTTGGCCAGTGCTTGTTTCTTGGAGTTCTTCGTTTCCATGGGTTGGCCCGCCAACATGGTCAACTCATTGGTCGGTGCTCGCTTCCTAGAGATCGCTGTCTCCAGTGGGTTGTCCGCCAGCAACTCTTTGCCTAGTGCTCCAGGATTCATCAATGAACTGACAAACAAAAATCAATCTAAAGGAAACCACAATCGCAATGAAAACGGGAAAAGAATAGGCTGTGAGAATCGGTCGGTGCTTCGCAAAAACAAGATTCTTGGAATGAAAATATAGCAGCATCACTGATTCGCCCACCTTTCCTTCGTCGGTACAGAAGAAAAATGGTAGAAGTGAGTAGCCTGGAGTGAGGTTTTCTTCAAGAAAGGGGAGAAAGGGCTTCAACGAGCGTTCCAGTGAAATGATGGTTGCTTTGTCCAGTCCAACTTCGAGGCCACTTTACCACTGCTGTTAAAGGTGTGGGTTTTGTGATATGACAGGTCATGACGGCCACACCGGGGTGACCGGTGAGTTTCGACTGTAGCACCTCGCTGTGATTTGGTGGATGGCACGCGGGCCCGGATTCTTTGATGTCCCGCATGTAGATAGAGCATCTAGTCATATAGGAGTGGTCAATATTGTGCACCACGACCAAGGCGGAGAGGAAAACAAGAGAACTATATAATTAATGCATGAGTTTAATTAGGGTAGTTTTGTAAAGTACGAGATACATTTGTCGAATCGCAAAATGCCTTGGTTGATGAGATTTGAGATTTGAGACCTATAATCCGGAAGGGAGATTTGAGATTTGAGATACTGCACGCAGTGTAGTCTAGTCACTTGTTGGGATCTCTAGAAAGACTTATACCGCATGATTCTTCGCTTCTTCTTACTACTACGTACTACTTCGCCGACATGTGGGACAGCCAGCAACATCCGGGTCGACGGAATATGTGTCATGGACCAGATTAGAGTGTGGAACAGAAGGGGGGCATCACCCCGGTCGCACTACCTGGTCCTGTTTGGATACTCTAACTCAGTTAAAGGTTAGATTTAGATTCTAATCCTAAACTAACCCTGAAGTAACTCTAGCGAAAGAGGTGTTTGGATGGCAGGGTTAGATGGAGCGCGGATACGGCGAGGTGCCTTCATGGGCGGTGCAAGAGGGAGGGAGGGAGAGGAAGAGAAGCTTCGAGGAAGTGGGGAGGGATCTGCTACGGGGAGAGCGAGAGAAAAATGTGTTTTTTAGTGTCCCGAGAAGAACTAACCCAAATAAGCACCTCTTGGGTGGGTTAGATTTTTTTGGGTTAGTTGAGTTCAAACTAACTCTAACTAACTCTAACACATGGATCCAAACAGTAACCCAAACTAACCCTCCTGTTTGGATATTTTTGGGTTAGTTGAGCTCAAACTAACCCAAACTAACTCTAACACATGGATCCAAACAGTAACGCACCGTCAAATCGCACGACCCGACCTTTGCAGCAGTAAGTAAGTTGAATCCGCTACTCCCTCACCCTCCTCGCCTCTCTATCAATCTACCTACGCGAAAACTACCGCGCGTACTGCCCGGGAAAAGCCCTGCCCTCAACTTTTAACTACGTGAAAATAGTTCGAGCTTGTTCGTTCTATATATATACTACTCCCTCCGTTCCTAAATATAAGTCTTTGTAGAGATTTCAGTACTGACTACATACGGAGCAAAATGAGTGAATCTAGACTCTAAAATGCATCTATATACATCCGTATGTGATCCATAGTAGAATCTCTACAAAGACTTATATTTAGGAATGGAGGGAGTAGTACTGTATGTTTATTCACCCGTGGGGTTGTTCAATGAATGGAAGGCTGGGGAGCACAAGTGAACAACACTACTACTACTACTACTAAGTTGGAGTCGTATAGGTAGTCACCTTAAATAGAGAGTTTCTTTTCTTTAATGCCATGTACACAAATTGAAACGCTTGTTGTGGAGAGAAAAAGATAATCACTCAACTATATATGTACGTAGGGGCCTGAGCGCTCACTTTACTAGGGTTTCTCTCTTCATTCTCTCATCCTCTCTAGATATAAACAAGACAGCGGTAGCGACATTTTCTCTCTGCTCACCGCTGGTCACCGATCCGGCCGGATCCCTTCGGCTGGTATGTGTAGAGGACTAGGTGCATCGTTCACGCAGTCATCGCCGGCGAGGGAGGAATCCCACAGCTGCCGGAGGGGCCCGATCCTCTGCCTGTGCCGTTCTCTCCAACACAGCGCCGGCTCGGGAGGTCCTCCAACCCTTCTTCCTCCCTGCCGTATTGTCCGCAGATCCGACCTACCGCCGTCGACACCCTGATGACCCTCAGGTATAAGTTCTTCTAAAGCAGCCTTGCTCTACTGCCCCAGCTCCCCACATGTCTGCATGTGCATCTTTTTCTACTCCCATCAGCTCTTCCAAAGCCACCTAAATTTTTAGTATTATTAGAGGTAAAGCTACTTCATGCATTCGAATCTAGGGCTTTGTTCAAACAACGAAGAAACGGGGGTGTCGGTGTCACAACCGGCGGATCTTGGGTAGGGGGTCCCGAACTATGCGTCTAAGGATGATGGTAACAGGAGGGAGGGGACACGATGTTTTACCCAGGTTCGGGCCCTCTTGTTGGAGGTAAAACCCTACGTCTTGCTTGATTTATTCTTGATGATATGAGTATTACAAGAGTTGATCTACCACGAGATCGGAGAGGCTAAACCCTAGAAGCTAGCCTATGGTATGGTTGTCTATTGTCCTACGGACTAAACCCTCCGGTTTATATAGACACCGGAAAGGGCTAGGGTTACACAAGGTCGGTTACAAAGGAGGAGATATACATATCCGTATTGCCTAGCTTGCCTTCCACGCCAAGTAGAGTCCCATCCGGACACAAGACGAAGTCTTCAATCTTGTATCTTCATAGTCTAACAGTCCGGCCAAAGGATATAGTCCGGCTGTCCGAAGACCCCCTAATCCAGGACTCCCTCAGTAGCCCCTGAACCAGGCTTCAATGATGATGAGTCCGGCACGCAGTATTGTCTTCGGCATTGCAAGGTGGGTTCCTCCTCCGAATACACCATGGAAAAATTTGAACACAAGGATAGCGTCCGACCCTGCAAAATAAGTTCCACATACCATCGTAGAGAGAATAATATTTCCACAAATCTAATCTGCTGACTTGTTTTGGCAACATGACATTATGCCATGGCCCGGTGATTATTCAAACCGTTTCCTTTAACTAGCCCCGCACATAACACGAGGCAGTTTTTTGACACGTCTTGTCAAAGCAGAGATCGTGTCCCCCTTATTATGGGATTCTCATCAATACGGGCGTTGGTAACCCAACCACGCCTAGGACTCCTAGATTTTAGGCAAGTCCCAAACGACCACGAGGAGGATGCCTGGCATTCTCCCTCTTTATAAAGGGTCAAGGTTTTTACTTTTTTCCTCCCGTGCTCAATCGAATCCTTCCCCCACCTCGAGTTCTAACACCCAAAGCCCAGGTCAGGTGCTTCGAACCTTCAATCATGTCCGGATCCAGCCTCCAGGGCCGGTGGATGCCCTCCTCCGTCACGGAAGAGGATATCAAGAAGTTGAGGGAGGCAAGATACTTGACCGCCGAAGTCTCGCATCGGCTACCCGCCCGAGGGCAGGTCGTCCCTACTCCCGAACCCAACGAAGACGTCGTGTTCATCTCCCACTTCCTCCGAGGACTAGGCCTCACTCTGGATCCCTTCGTAAGGGGTTTGATGTTCTATTACGGGCTTGATTTCCACGATCTAGCCCCGGATTCCTTTCTCCACATCTCGACATTTATTGTCGTATGTGAGGCCTTCCTCCGCATTACCCCTCACTTCGGCCTGAGGCTACCTTTGATGTGAAGCCGAAGTTGGTCGAGGGGCAGTATGCAACATGCGGAGGTGCATTAACAAGCAAGATTGCTGGAGCTGCGTGGCCAAAAGGATCCTTTCCAGAGGTGTCCGGATTATGGCAAAGGGAGTGGTTCTACATCACCGCTCCCCGAAGTGCCAAGTGGGTAGCTCCCCCCGCCTTTCACTCGGGCCCTCCACCACCACTAATGTCATGGGTCAGCAGGGGACTGAGCTGGGGTCCAGCCAAGGACGTGCCCATAATGCAGAGCCGCATTCGGGATCTCTTCGAGGGAGATTTTAGTTTGGTTATGGTAGCGCAAGTCATGCTGGTTCATCAAGTCCAGCCTTGCAAACGTCGGCCCCTCCGTTTATGGGAATTCAACCCAGAAGGACCACGCGCTATTCATAATTTCCTCGGCCTGACGCACGAGGAGATGTATAAGTCGTTCTTCGGACCCCAGATAGAGTGTCCGGACACCTCCGAGGACGTGGGCCTGAGCAGCAACTGCACCGCGAACCAAGTAAGTAACCCTCTAGCCGAACACACCATCTTTCTGTTATCATGATATCATCCTGAAGGATCGCTCTTTGACCAGGACTGGATAGCAAAGGCGAAGATGATCCAGTGTTTGGCCCCCCTTCCCGAAGGCTTGGACAATCTGGTGCTGGAAAAGATGCTCGAGCCAGCACCTTGCCTGGTGCCCACAAAGGAAGATGAAGGGGGGAGTAAAGAGGGCCAAAGCGGGCCTCCACCGCTATCTGTTCCCACCGAGGCAACAAGCACCTTCGTGAGGGAGGATAGCCAAGAAAAGGAGTCTGACATTCCTTCGACCCAGGGGAGGAAGAGGACTACCTCTGATGATCCGGAAACCAAGGTTTCCAAACAGGAGAAGAAAACTCCACCAGAGGGTCCCGTCTCGGAGGGTGCTTTTGCCGCACAAAGTTCGTGCGGGGATCAGCCCTCTAACGAGTCGTAACTGATCAAAATTTACTTAATAGTAGAGATACTCTACCTTACTTCCGAGGAAAATAACCGAAGCGTTTATCTTGCAGTTCGGATCTTAGCCCTTCTCAACAGAGCTCGTCTTCAGGGGACCTTCTTCCGGAGATGATGGAGAGCGAAACGCCTCCCCCTGACTCCCCTGCTCAAGAAGCAGGCGACCTTGAAGTGTCGTCGTGGAGGGCCTCTCTGGATCCGGTGAGGCCAGAAGATAATCCCATAGTCATCCAAAGTCCCCAGCATCCGGATCTTGAAGAGGGCAGACAAAAGAGTCCGATGCCGTCTGGTATGCGGTCGAACGTACTGAGGGGTCTGCTAAAGTGAGCGACCATCTCGGAAGAACACCGTGTGTTGATAGGTACGGTGATGGAAAGGATTTTGTCCGACGAAAGCGGGTTGCATGACGCCTTTATGAGTCTACTAACGGGCTTTGAGGTACATAAAATGATATACTATTGTGATGGTACCGCACATTTTTAGGTGTGCCCAGTGTAGATAGTAGCCCCTGAGACTCTGGTTGTCACCGTGAACAGTGGAAAATAGAGGATCGTAGTCCTAGGTAATAACCATACCGCCTTTATGTGCAGGTGGTGGAAGCTCCGGTGGCTAGCCGGACTCATGAGTTTGCCAAACTAAAGCGGCAACTGGATGCGGCGGATGCTGACATCGAGCTTGTTAACAAGCGGCTTGACGAGGCACATGGTAAGTGATATTTTCTGGTGAATGTCACATAGTAAGAGCAGTGTGATGCTAGTATATTTAATATGTCGTGACTGCAGATGGAGCTGCCACCGTGGAGACCCTTTGGGCGGAACTTGCCCGAGCCAAAGAACAAGCAACAAGTAGTAATGCGACTTCTTTGAAGGCAGCCGAAGAGTTAAGAGCCGAGAAGGCCGCGCATTGCGAGAGCAAAGATAAAATGGCCAATATGGCTATAGAGTTAAAAGATACTGCCGACCGTTGTTAGGTCCTTGAAGAATAAAACCGAACGAAGGCGACGGACCTTGAAAAGGCCACGATGGCGACCAAAGACACCCGCTCTGCCATGAGAGCAAAGAAGGAGGAGCTGCGTGAAGCCAGTGATATTGTGGCTGGGAAGCCATTTTTGCTGCGGAGGAAGTTGGAAGATCTGCGGTACACCCCTCTAGATCGACTGTGGAGTTCGGCAGACGCATATCTGGATTTGACGGTGAGTGTTGTCGATGCGGCCGAATACTTCCAAGATCAAACAGATCATGAAGTGGACAAGCTATTCTGGTCGTAGTTTAACGTTCCAGAGCGTCCACTTCCACTAACTAGTCAGCTTGCCGAATGGGCCGAACTCAATAGATTGTCCGGACTTGCCATGAGGTCCGTCGTAGATCATCTGTGGCCGGGAAAACCGAAGCCGAACAACTATTTTAGCTTAGTGCAGCAGTTCCTTGGTGCGATGTCACGCATCAATGCGATGAAGAGGTCAACGTGCATAGAAGGCTCGTGAATGGCCCTTGCCCATGTCAAAGCATATTGGGCGGAAATGGATGCTACTACTGTTGCGGCGCAGGGTTCAGCCATAGGCCGAGTGGCTGCCGAGCACTATTTTGAAGAAGTTCTTGAGGGTGCTCGTTTGATAGAGGCCCAGTGCTCGAAGAATATTATGTTTGAGTGACATGTATTCCCATTGTAAAAACAATGTTTTATTAATTTTATCAAGGCTGTATTTATACTTTTGCCCGAAAGTATTGTGATGCCTCCTGTGCGGCCGTTTTATGTATACATATATATAACCTGAAAGATTGCAGTCGTCGGCTTCAGCCCCCACGCATATAATGCGGGGGTGTTCGCAGAAGACGCTATTCACACTTAATCCAATATCTTGGTCCTACTAAGGAGGTGAGAGCGCAGCGAACTAGGCAACCAAACTATAATGCTTTAACACTTTCATTTAGCCATAGGAGTTTGACAGTGGGGCTACTATATAGCCCTTGGTGGCGCCGCACTCACCCGAGTTCGGGGTGCGTACATGCCCGGCCGGGAAACGGCCCTTCGTTAAGGCGGAGGAATTCTAGGATTCCGATAGGTCATCGAGAGGTTGACCAGTCTCGCGCTATATCATGACAGTCAGTTTTCGGCTTTCTCTACTGAGGTGCTCGACCGGATGAACCAGGGCACAATCGCAGTAGTTCTCCTGGTGCCTCCTTAGCCGATAGAGCGGAACGTAAAGCAGCAAAACACAGGAGCCGGGCAAACCCAACATTTGACCCAAGACATGCTTTGGAGCTGATGCATATAAGGCCAAACTCCCGATGCCGAACACTCCCTAAGGTATTCGGTCTTTATGGTGTAAACCGGGCCTAAATAGTGCCCTTTGTAAGAAGCCCCTAGTGTCTAGGTACGTGCATTGTTCTGACGTGGCCACATGCCAAGACGTCAGCATCCTTCTCAATTGTACTGAGAATCCGAGGGATGTGTATCAACAAGAGATAGTAAAAAAGGTTGACGCAGGGTCTTTATCTAAAAAGAATCCTTGGAACGGGTCCCTGCTGCACGTCTGCGCCTGTGTCTCCGTTGTGCCGTATCCTGGACGGGTGTAGCACAATTGTCATCTGTAAAAGAGAGGAACTTAGGTGAAAAGTTGTCGTGCAAAGAGGTGGGTTTAAAGAAACCATCTACAATTCAAGATGAGTAAAAATTGCCGCTTGTCTGCGTGCGTTGAGCCCCTTGTATTTGTAATAGGGGTGTGGCCATCAAACCTGTATGAATTTCATATAGCTGCGCCGGACTCGTCTAACCATGTCCGTGGTCTTGACAACCTATCGAATGCTTTAGTTGGTGAGGCCGTTTTGGTGTGCGGCTGCCGAGGTAGCCGCACTCTCTTCGACGCGCAGGGATCGCTCAATATTTCCATTTACTGTAATGATGCCACGTGGACCGGGCATCTTAAGTGTGAGGGAAGCGTAATGCGGTATTGCATTAAAGCGAGCGAAAGCTTCATGTCCAAGTAGTGCTTGATAGCCACCTTGGAACGGAGCAATGTGGAAGGTTAAATTTTCACTACAAAAGTTATTGGGGAAGCCGAATATAACCTCTAGTAGCAGGGAGCCTGTGCAATGAGCCCCTGGGCCTGGCGTTACACCTCCTAAGGTAGAATCGTTGTGGCAAATTTTTGTTGGGTCTATCCCCATTTTGCGGATTGTGTCCTGATATATCAGGTTTAAGTTGCTGCCGCCGTCCATCAGGACTCGTGTGAAGTGGTATCCGTCAATTATTGGATCTAATACCAAGGCAGCCAACCCTGCATTCCGGATACTTGCTAAGTAATCCTGATGGTCGAAGGTGATCGGTTGAGACAGCCAGTGGCAGAACTCCGCGGTGATAGGCCCTTGGGCATGTTTGACTGTGAGTGTCGCTTTGGTTCTCCCCTTTATCACGTGTAACATGTTTACTGTTTTGACTTCTGGTGGAAATTTCTTCTGTTCCCTAGTATTTTGCTTGTGAGGCTCATCCTCGCCTTCGCTTGGTGTATCCTGCCCCTTATGTTCGGCGTTGAGCTTGCCGGACTGCTTGAAGACCCAACATTCTCTGTGGGTATGATTTGCAGGTTTATCGAGGGTGCTATGGATCTGACATATTTGGTCCAGAATTTTGTTTAAGATGGATAGTTCATCTCTGGCGCCTTTAGAGGGCGGCTTTTGCTGACCCGGCTGAGAGCTTCTGAACCCGGCATTTACCGCCGTGCTCTTCGGGCTGTCTTCCTTATTCCGGTGCTTATTATTTTTGCTGCATCGTGATTTCCCGTTTCCATCTCTGACTTCGGATGTACTTGGGTCGCTGGTGCTGCATCGGGCTAGCCAGCTGTCCTCTCCCGCGCAAAAGCGGGTCATGAGGCTTGTTAATGCTGCCATTGTTCTCGACTTTTCTTGGCCGAGGTGCCTGGCAAGCCATTCGTCTCAGACGTTGTGCTTAAAGGCTGCCAAGGCCTCGATGTCCGGATAATCGACTATTTGGTTCTTTTTAGTAAGAAACCTGCTCCAAAGCTTTCGGGCTGACTCTCCGGGCTGTTGAGTTATATGACTTAGATCGTCTGCATCCAGTGGTCGGACATATGTCCCTTGAAAATTTGCCCGAAAGGCGTCTTCGAGCTCTTCCTAGCTTCCGATGGAGCTTTCGAGGAGGCTTTTAAGCCAGTGCCGAGCTGGCCCTTTGAGCTTGAGGGGTAAGTACTTGATGACGTGGAGATCATCCCCTCGAGCCATATGGATATGGAGGATATAGTCCTCAATCCAGACCCCAGGGTCTGTTGTTCCATCGTATGCCTCTATGTTTACGGGTTTGAATCCCTCTGGAAATTCATGGTCCAGCACCTCATCGGTGAAACATAGGGGGTGTGCGGCACCCCTGTATCTGGGTGTACCGTGGTGTTCAGATGTTTGTTGTATTGCATCGTATGCTGGAGCGCGCTTGCGTGGTCCATAAATGGATCTGGTCGCGCCGTCCTTTTGATGCGAGCCCTCGCATGGGTCGCGCATTGGCTTATGTGCGGCGTTGTTCGCCACTTTATGTTGGCCCTGAGGTCGTCTATCCGGCCGGATGGCCATTTTAATTTTTGGTTGCGGGGGATCTAAGGCGTCCTCATCGAATTCAGGTAGCAACTTCCGCTTCGGGTAGCTCTTGGTGTGGCGATTACTGCCGTACTTTGCTGCTGTGTTGAGTACTTCACTCCATTTTATTTTGAGTGTGTCTTGTGCAACCTTGAGCCTTTGCTTCTATTTTTTCAGACTCCTTGCCATGGCAACAAGCCTTTGGTGGGCATTACGTTGCTCCTGGCGCCTGTCCGGTGTGATGTCGTCCGGACTGTTATCTTCGACGGGGTTGGGTTGTTCGGCTTGATTTTCCGTGTTACCGTGGTCGGGCAATGGTTCACCCTGCTCTAACGCTGGGTCTATGTGATTGTGAATTCTGCCGGGGCGGGATTTGGGGCGGCGTTTACGCCGCCGCTTTGACTGCTGCTCGAGGGAACCACCCGTCGCTGTGTCCTTCCGTTCCTCGTCGTTATTTTCTTTGGGTGTGTCCACCATGTATACGTCATGTGATGAAGTGGGCGTCTAGTGCCCTGTGGGCAGTGGTTCCTCTTCGACTCCTGCACCGTCGTCCATACCGTCGATGTCTTCGGAGTCGAAGTCGAGCGTGTCGGTTAAGTCATCGACAGTGGCTACTAAGTGGGTGGTGGGTAGGCGGTGAATTTCTTCGTCATCCGCATCCCAATCCTTCCGGACGTAGTTCGGCCAGGATCCTCCTGACAAGGAGAGAGACCTTAATGAGTTCAGTATGTTGCCGAAGGGCGAGTGCTGGAAAATATCCACGAAGGTAAACTCCATGATCGGCGCCCAATCGGATCCGATAGGGACGGGCGCAGGCGGTTCGGAGTCCGTGGCCGGAGAAGGATCCGACAGTTTGGTAACATGGCTCTCGTGAAGGGTAAGGTCGATATTTGGCTCGATCGCCGCTGAGGGTATGGCCTCCGTGACGGGGTCTATCCACCGGTCCATGGATGGCGCAAATGGCTCCGAATTGAGGCTCGGAGCGGCTGCCGGTGCGATCACCTGAATATGGTCCGATGGTAGAGCTAAATCCTACTCATCGTGACCGCGCGGCGCACCAGGCAGGTGCTCGAATCCGTCGAAGATCAAGTCTGCGTGGATATCGACTGTGTAGTTTAAGCTTCCAAACCTGACCTGATGGCCAGGGGCATAACTTTCGATCTACTCCAGATGGCCAAGCGAGTTGGCCCGCAGTGCGAAGCCGCCGAACACAAAGATCTGTTCGGGGAGAAAAGTCTCACCCTGGACTATATCACTATCGATGATCGTAGGAGCCATCAAGCCTAACGGCGACGACACAGAGGAACTCTCAATGAAAGCACCAATGTCGTTGTCAAAACCGGCGGATCTCGGGTAGGGGGTCCCGAACTGTGCGTCTAAGGCTGATGGTAACAGGAGGCAGGGGACACGATGTTTTACCCAGGTTCGGGCCCTCTTGATGGAGGTAAAACCCTACATCCTACTTGATTTATTATTGATGATATGAGTATTACAAGAGTTGATCTACCACGAGATCGGAGAGGCTAAACCCTAGAAGCTAGCCTATGGTATGATTGTCTGTTGTCCTACGGACTAAACCCTCCGGTTTATATAGACACCGGAAAGGGCTAGGGTTACACAAGGTCAGATACAAAGGAGGAGATATACATATCCGTATTGCCTAGCTTGCCTTCCACGCCAAGTAGAGTCCCATCCGGACACGAGACGAAGTCTTCAATCTTGTATCTTCATAGTCTAACAATCCGGCTGTCCGAAGACCCCCTAATCCAGGACTCCCTCAGGGAGAAAGTTGTAGCATGAATCTAGGACTTGATTCAAAGAGGAAATAATATGGTGAAAGTAGTAGAAACTGGATGCCCAACCGGTCTCTTGGTTGAAAAGGGAAATAATGGGAAAACATAGTACAAACTGGATAAGGAACAGATCTATTATTTGTTGAAAAAAGGATAGAAAGTGGCGGCTGGTGGACAAGCCAACAGAGTATGTCCAGGATTAGATTTGTTGCCCTCACATAGTAAAAGGTCTCCAGGATTAGAATTGCTGCCCTCACATAGTAAAAGTTCTCAGGATTAGATTTGCTGCCCTCACATAGTAAAAGGTCTCCAGGATTAGATTTGTTGCCCTCACATAGTAAAAGGTCTCCAGGATTATATTTGCTGCCCTCACATAGTACAAGGTCTCTAGGATTAGGTTTGCTGCCCTCACATAGTAAAAGGTCTCCAGGATTAGATTTGCTGCCCTCATATAGCATGAACGAACTCGGCATCACCACTTTATGCCTCCTTGTAGGTACATTGTGCTATTGCGTCCACTGTCGCATGTCCTCAACCAACCTTTTGCTGTTGTTAATGTAAGGGCGCATGTAAAATGAAGCGATCAAACTATTACCTTAGGGACATGTCTAACCAGTGTTATTGTTAATCTAATGCCTCTAGTGATAAGATGCAATTAAACTGTGTTACAAATGGCACTCCTGCTGTTTCCCCCAGTATGATAAGTAAGTTGCTCCTTTACGATGCTGAGTGTCCCGCTGTCCCCACGGTCCCATCCCCTTAAAATAACTCTTTAGCTGCTATTGATTTACTATATCTGGTAAACAAGCAATGTCGCCATTAAAGTAATCCCATATTTGAGGAATCTCATTGTTGATCATAATGCTTCTGGTAACATGAATCATTGCTGATGTTTTAAAATTTCTACTGTCCTTGCGTGATTGCCATGAACATAATTAAGATGCTTCTTTTCATTTCGTATATGTTTCGTATATTCTTATTGACCAACAACTGTTTACTTTCTATCTTTTTGTGTAGATAGGGATATCCATTTCACCTTGTTGCTATTGTGACCTTTTGGTGAACTGCACAAAACACGTTTTTTTGGAATGAGTGTCTTGTGCAGTTCAACTAAAATGTCACGTGGGCAACATCTCTCAATTTTGGTGGAAATACACAAAATGGTGATTGGAGTTTCCAAAATCTCTGTCAAGTTCTGCTGGTAATCTCATGCAACATTTTATTAACCTTTGCAAGCTGAGCCGTCACTGTCACCACAATGGCACTTTATTTTAGTGGAACTGCACAAAAGGATAAGAAAATTATAGTTACACCTTAAATGAGCCGGACAACCAACCTTAATGTTCCTCAATTTTAGTACAACTACTAAAGAAGAGCCTGCCAGCTCACGAGAGCAAGTACTTCTTGCTACCTGAATGATGCAATTTTTGCTTCATTTCAGGTGAACTGCAGAAAAAGGCGCATGAATTAAATCATGGAACTCCAGGCAGGCCTCATCTGAGTGGAGCTGCAGGTTGAGTTCAAGGAGGCCACTATTAAAGTGAAATCAGGCTCTTCTTGTTTGTGTTGTGCAAACAGGAATACTCAACTACAGATGTTGTGACAGTCAAGAGCATTCGCCAAGTTCTTCGATTGTATGACATGGCTAGCCAAGATGGATTTAATCCCGATATTCCCTTTATCAAAAGGCTCTAATGGGTTGGTTTTGAATCTTGCAAGCTAGAAATCAATGAGATGTGTAGGCATCTTTGTTTTACTTATTATTTGAATCTTATTTGTTAGTTCTGAATCTTGCAAGCTGGGAATCGATGAGATGTGTAGGCATCTTTGTTGTACTTATTATTTGGATCTTATTTGTTGGTTCTGAATCTTGCAAGCTGGGAATCAATGAGATGTTTAGGCATCTTTGTTGTACTTATTAATTGGATCTTATTTGTTGGTTTTGAATCTTGCAAGCTGGGAAACACGGCATGATGATGCAGAGGACAACAACCATAACAAACAGTTCAAACTTGGTAGTATTATCTTTGTGAAAGTGTGACAAATGTGCTGATCATGTGCGTCCTAAGAATAATAATTCTAATTGTTGTGCATGTTGATCCTGTGGCACTGATAGAACGAGCCAATGTATTGCTTGTTTTAAGTATAAATTTCTATTAACGCTAATTAAATTTAAGTAAAGTGACCACTAACTCATGTTATTACACTACCAATATAGACCCGCTCATCAACCGATGTGTGGCCGGAGTAGGTTTCTTAATGGAGGTGTTTGAATGCGCCGAGGGTGCATCTTTTGCTGGGCGTGCAGCAGACGAGGGAGGGGTAGTAACTGTTGTCGCCTGTACACAGTCAATTTACTATTGAATCCAGTTCCCCAAGAGCTGAAAAATGAACTATTGCCGCCGCCTACACACTTGTTCACTTGAAGAGACTCCAATGGCGATCCGAGGGGTGAGCCTGCTAGATATGGACTTCAGCAAGGAGTTCCCCTTTGAGTTCGCCATTCAGTTCTATGGCTGCACCAAGTTGAATGTGATGTACACCAACGATCCGGACTCAGTGAAGCTCTACCTCGCCGAGTTCGAGCAGTACCTACAGGATGAGAAAGCACAAGGTTGCAGGACTAGACCTTGTGCCCATCCATTCATCTCCTGACAGGGACCAGCGGATCGCCGTCGCCCAGGTATGTGTGCGGGATGAGGTTCTCATCTACCACTTGTGTAGGGCCATCAGAGGTTCTAGAGCATTCGCCCATTTCATCGTCATCGCCGACTGCACCTTCGCTACAGTGGAGAGAAGGAAGAACGCGACGATTCGGCCATCTGGTGCAACTAGCTTGTCAACATCCAGAAGCAATACAAGATCATCAGCAATGGGCAGGAGAAGGACTCCATGGTGAACTCGCCAAGACCATCATCGACCCCTAATATGCCAACATGAAAGAAGACAACGATACCAAGGACTTGAACACGTGGGAGGTACCTCTGAATCTAGCTTACATAACCTATGCGGCCAAGGACGTATACGCATGCTACGACATGTACAGGCAGATCTTGGACATGAGGGCGTGTCTGCTTCCCGTAACCGACGAGTACACGGACAGCTGGAGCGTCATGATCAAGCATGCCATGAAGGTCTAGATGTTGTACTTTATCTGTTTATAAGCACCTTTATCATCTGAGGGTTTCATGCATTAGCCTATGTGTCGTAATTATCTGTTTTGTCCGAAATACTTCTTTTAAGAACCCATTAACCCGTTTGCTTTTTTAGTGGCTATTTGCTTATGTATGTAACTAGTTCACTTGTCCGTTACAAAAAAACTAGTTCACTCGGCTACCGTGCTTTGAATCTCCTTCCTCCCAACATATTCCCCTCCTCAGGTGGACCCAGCAGGTGTCGTACACACACATATGGGACCAACCACCTATCCATTTGTATTTCCTTATTTTGTTCAATCTTTTATCCTCTTCCTATACAGCGGCTGGCCATCAAAGCCTATGGCGTTGGCTAGGCCATCCCTCTACTACCACACATTGTCCGGCGGCGGCAGCTCCACCGGCCCACCCTACACCTGAACAAGTCAACCATCGTAGTCAACACCGCATGCGTCTTCCCTTGTTCCGGTTTGTTCGGTCCGAGGTCTCGATGTCGTCCTCCGCCTTGGTGCTCTAGCCGTGGCGCCACTGTCTGTTGTTCCCAACATGGTCAGCAAAACAAGTGGAATCAGGAGACAACTGTTCATCGAGAGGCTGACAGTCCCGGGCCCACCAGGTCCATGGCCTAGGTTTTGTTGTTTAACATGGGCAGCCCACGACATGTTTCAACATTTTTTGGATCTAGTAGGTATCAAGCGGCCCCTGGGCCTCCCAACCTAGCTCGTCTATAACATCAGCAGCCCAAGTTATGTTTGTTTTTTCAAGACGACGCACAACTCAGTTCTATTTTTCTATAAGAATGCAAAACTGAACCTGTTTTCTATAAGAATGCAAAACTGAACCTATATTTATATCTTATTTTATTGCATATATATATATTTATATATATATTAGAAACAACATAAGTTTCTGTTAAACCTGTCGTTTGTCCAACCATTTTATAGACCTTCCCACTTCCTTTATTTTTTGTTTTCATTAATCCTATATCTGAATTTTCTCCCACTTTCTTTTTCGATGTAAACTGAGTTTTCTCCCAGTACTTTTCCCTAGATCCAACTCAACTATACCATGTCTAGCCTAAAATAATAATAATACCCACATACTATTAACTCATTAAATTTGAATGATATTTTATTCCGTAAGTTGAAAGTTCTTACAAAATAATAATAATAATTGTTTATATATAACTTGGCAAGTTAACTCCTAGTGATTGCGTACATAAGCTTGCAAAGATTTTACTGACCAATGCAGTAATAGACTTGCAATCATGTGTTTATGTTTTTATAACATTTCTCTGTCTAGCCCAACATGATATTTTCAACCAGCCCAGCAAGTCTGCGGATTTCGAGAAAAATGCAAATGGGCTTTAAATTATACAATATATATAAATGGGCTGCATAGATGCTACATCATTGTTTCACCCAGCCCACCAAATGGACTAAAAAACAAATGGACTGGCTCACATGTGGGCTAGTAGGTCGAAGCCTAAGAAGGCGTTGGATTTACATCCAACGGCCGGCATTTTTCTTCAATCTCTCGCCTTCTTCCACCAGCGCTGCCGGGACCGCCTGCTCTAGCCTTCGGCATCCAGCAGCATTTTTTTGCGCTCCTCAGCGAAACGCTACCCCGCCGATGGCCAGGCCATCCCTCCACTCCGCACCTCCTGTTATTCTCTGCCGAGTGTAGGCCCACCCTGCACCCGAACCAGTCAAGTTTCCCACTACTCTCCGTCTGCGACTCCACTGCCGCGTCATCCCCATCTTCGGGTCATTCCAGTCTGGGGCCTCACCGTCGTCCACCGCCTCGGTGCGCTCGGCGTGGCGTGGTCAACATACGAGATTCATCGGAAGAGGACTGTACATGGAGAGCCGGACAACTGGGACCCACGAGGTCCATGGTCGCACGCAAGGAGAGTTCCTCCTTATTATGCACTATACGTGGACAGTACGTGGGAAGGGCTTCCGTATTTCGCAAAAAAAAACATTCCCCCACTGACATGTTGGACCCACCAGCTATATCTTCGCACGCAAGGAAGTGCCTCCTTATTATGCACAAAAAAATGAATACCCCCTGCTAGCTGGGACCCACCATAGTGGGTGGCTGACTTGTGGGCTTACTAAGTTGATGGGGACGGAGGGCTTTGTCAACTTAGTCAATATGAACGATTCTAGCTCCAATGACCATACGATGTCCATCCAACGGCCATAGTGCTTCTTCAACCTCTGCTCTTCTTGCTCCAGCCACCCAAAGCAGCGCCGATCGTGCTGCATGCTCCTGCCTCCTGTGGCTGGCTGTGATGCCGCAGAGGCCTCACCGCCCCCTACTACTCCCATCGCTGGCCAGAGCATCCCTCTAATCACCCACACCACCTGTTATTCTGCGGCGACAGCAGCCTCATGCCACAGCTGAACCAGTGAACCCTTGTACTCCTCTCCGCGTGAGCATCCACTAACGCGTCTTCCCCGGCTCCGTGTCATCCCCTTCCTAGGCCTCGCCGTCGTCCACCGCCGTGGTGCTCTCGGCGCGGCGTGGTCAGTGTGGTCAACGACCGACTTCCATTGGAAGAGTACTGTACGTGTAGAGGCTGACAGCTGGGTCCACGACCATATTCCAGTTTTTTTGTGATTTGTCAAGTAAGTTGCTTTGTCAGGCCTGTTGGGCTACAAATCTTTCAAGACGAGGAGAGCTTCATTCGGCTGGCCGAGAAAATGGCCTATCAGTAATGAGAAATGGGCTGTACATTTTTAAAACACATCAAACTGATAATTAGTTTCAAATTTCTTTCTTTTTCATTTCGAGATTTTAAATTGCATTGATTTTTATGCGTGGACAATTTGTTGGATTTTATATTGATATACATTTATTTTTAAAATCAGTTTGAATGTGACTCGAAATTTCGGGATTAAAAACAGTTCGGACCGCACCGAAATATGCAAAATTTCATAGAATTTTTTAACCGTGGCCACAATATGGGCTATAATGCTGACAAAAAGAATATGGGCTCCAAAAAACCTTAAGAATTAGCAAATGGGCTGTAAATTATTAGAAATAATGGTAGGTGGGTTGTATGCCGTTTTCCACAGATTTGAGGCTTTCCTAAAAAAAAGGTTGACGCACAAGCAGTGACTGTTGGATTTCCATCTAACGGCCGTCGTGCTGCTTCAATCTATGCTCTTCCTGCTCTAGCTGCTCAAACAAGCGCCGGCGGGACTGCCTGCTCCGTCCTCCCCGCGGCCAGCTGTGCTGCCACACAGGCCTCACTGCCCCACCGTACTCCCATCGCTGGCCTAGCCATCCCTCTACTCACCCACACCTGCTGTTATTCTCCGGCGACGGCAGACGAACCAGTAAACACTCGTACAGTCATACTCCCCTCCACGTGGGAAACAACTGCCGAGTCTTCCCTGCCTCCGTGTCATTCCCTTCCTAGGCCTCACCGTCGTCCACCTCCCTGGTGCTCTTGGCGCGGCCTGGTCAACATGGTCAGCGACCGACATGCATCTGAAGTGGACTGTACGTGGAGAGGCTGACAGCTGGGTCCATGGCCACACGCAAGGAAATGCCTGCTTATTACGCGCAAAATAATGATTCCCCCACCTGACATCTGGGACCCACCGAAAGGGCCTCTGTATTTTGTGAAAAAACGTTACCACCACTGATATCTTGGACCCATCAGCTATATCTTTGCACGCAAGGAAGTGCCTCCTTATTACGCACAAAAAATGAATACTCCCCCTGCTAGCTGGGACCTAGTATGGTGGCAGGCTGACTTGTGGGCCTACTAAGTGGACAGGGATGGAGGGCTTTGTCAACTTAGTCAATATGCACGATTCTAGCTCCACTGACCGTATGATGTCCATCCAGCAGCCGTAGTGCTTCTTCAACCTCTGGTCTTCTTGCTCCAGCCGCCCACAACAGCGCCGGTCGTGCCTCGTGCTCCTGCTTCCCGTGGCCGGCTACGTTGCGGTGGAGGCGTCATCGCCCCCTACTACTCCCACCGCTGGCCAGCCATCTGTCTACTTAGCCACACCCCCTGTTATTCTTCGGCGACAGCAGGCTCACACTGCAGCGAACTAGTGAAACCTCACACTCCTCTACACGTGGGCATCCACTGCCGCGTCTTCCCCGGCTCCGCATCGTCCCCTTCCTAGGCCTCACCGTCGTCCACCGCTCGGGTGCTCTCGGGGAGGCGTGGTCAATGTAGTCAAGGAACGGCTTCCATCGGACGTGGACTCTACGTGGACAGGCTGACAGCTGGGTCCACGGCCGCAGCACGGAAGTGCCTCCTTATTGCACGCAAAATAAATTTTTCCTCCATCTGACAGCAGGGACCCACCGAACGGGCCACTGTATTTCGTGAAAAAAACGTTTCCCCCTGACTGCTGGGACCCATCAGCTACATCTTCGCACGGAAGGAAGTGCGTCCGGGCAAAAAAAAACGATTCGCCCCCCTGAATGCTGGGACCCACCAGCTACATCTTCACACGCAAGGAAGTGCCTGACAGTCGGGACCCACCTGGTCGAAGCATACGTAGCGTTGTCATTCTGGCCGCGAACGTGTACGTACATACTGGTCGATGTAGAGGCGCACACGTGTCGTAGTAGAGGCGCGCATGTAGCATGTACACGTACGTAAAACGGCCAGTGCGTAAGAAAGAAAATATGGCCATGTATGTACATACGGGCAGGGTCTCGAATGCCTACTCACGCATACATACGGCTAGGGCTCGTGTACATGGCTGGGTCGGAACAGAGAAATAGCGTCGTCGTCGTCTTCATGGGGAGGCAACCGGCTGGGTTGGAACGGAATGCGTCATCGTGTTCATCGGGAGGGCTTGGACAGAATAGCTGATGGAAACGAGGCCTAGCATACCGCAGAACGAAGGAAACGGCCTTGTGTTCCACCGGCCACGTTCGAAACAGGATCCTGTTCATCAGGAGGGGTCTGGCGTACTGCAGAATGGAGGAGATGAGACGTCAATGACTTTTCCTGGCGACATGCCTCCGTTGGTGGACTCCGCGTCCCCCTTGCTGAAGTCAACCGCGTCCTCGTCCTCGGTGCCTCCCTCAAGGTTGCAGTACTCATGGTAGTGGTTGCGCCAGAGCTCGCGTTGGTAGTCCACCGCCGATTCCTCGACGGACAAACTCTTCTCTACCTCGAACTCGGCCACGCGCAACTCCACCTCCCGGCGCTCCTCGATCTCCGCAGCCTCCTGTACCTCTAGCTCCCGCTCGGCAACCTCATGAGGAAATAGGTGCTCCATGGCCACCGTCACCTTTTTGAACATGGGTTGCATGCTGGAGTCCGAGGTGGCCTAGAATATCTTGGCATGTGCATCCTCGATCTTGGTGTGGATGGCCTCGACCTGGGCTAGGGCGACATCAGCAGCACGGGCGACAGCTCGAGCGCTCTCGGTGTTTGCAGCTGCCGTCGCAGCAGCAGCTACAGCTGCCATTGCAGCAGCAGCTGCAGCTGTCTCGGCTGCTGCAGCTGCCCTGTCGGCTGCCGCAGACGCCCTCTCGGTGGAAGCGGCCGCGCTCAATGTGGATGCAGCGGCACTCTCGACATAGGCGGCCATGTTCTCGGTGCAGGCGGCTGCGCTTGGGGGGGGGGATGCGGCCATTGTATGAGCCTTCATGAAGCGTTTCCACGGCGCCATCTTTGCAAGAAGGGGGTGCAGGAATGGGGATCAGGATTCGTGGATTCAGGGGTTGCCGGCACTAGAGCAGACGAGCCGGCGAAGCTTAATAAGGGAGACTTCAATAGTCCAAGATATTTTCATCGCAAACGGTTCCTAGAAAACAACTGTGTGTGATGTTGTAGATAAATTTGGAGTAAAGTGGCAACAAATGGTGTTTTAATTGTATGAGAAATTTTGTAGTACTAATACAACTGTCATGTTAAATTTTGGAAAATTTCAGGGGTCATTTGACCTTTCAAGACATTTAAGTCATGTTCTAGCCATTTAATGATTGTACTTGAAATTTGAATTACATTTACATGCAACAACTAACCATAACGGTCTGGAAACTCGTGTTTTGTGTACTTGTGTGCAATTTAATTCCATGTGCAGTAAATTGGAAGAAATTTTCAAACATATTGGTCTAACAGCTATGACACAATTAAGCATGGAGTGACATGGCATTTTAATTCCAAAAAAATAAAAAAATATCAGAAACACATGAAACCATGGTTGATGTAATGTCATGCCACCAAGATGATGCGGTAAAAAAATTGGCATGTTTGACGAAAGTTTTGACACACGCCCCTCACAAACCGGAGCAACTCACTTGAAGGCTCGTGGTTCCGAGAGGAAACAATGCATGTTTGATAACGAACGGGAGATAACTTCCTCTTACCGCCTTAATTTTTTTTCTACGTTTAACGTGCACTAATACAACTGTCATGTGAAAATTTGGAAAATTCGAGGGGTCATTTGACCTTTTAAAGACATTTAAGTGATTTTCTAGCCATTAAATGAGCGTAATTCATATTTGAACTACATCTACATGCAACGCCTAACCATAACGGTTTGAAAAATCATATTTGTGAGCTTCTGTGCGAATTAATTCCTTGTGCAGTAAATTAGAAGGAATGTTCAAGCATATTTGTCTCACGACATGGACACATGCATATGTATGCATGGAGTGACATGGCATTTTAATTCCAAAAAATTAAAAAAATATCCGAAGCAGATGAAACCTTGCTTGACGTAATGTCATGCCACCAAGATGATGTGGTAAATTTTTTTGCATGTTTGACGAAAGTTTGGACACACACCCCTCACAAACTGGAGCAACTCACTAGAAGGCTCATGGTTCCGAGTGGGAACAATGTATGTTTGATGACGAATGGGAGATAGCTTCCTCTTATGGCCTTCAATTTTTTCTATGTTTAACATGCACTACTACAGCTGTAATGTGAAATTTTTGAAAATTCTAGGGGTCATTTGACGTTTTAAAGACATTTAAGTGATTTTCTAGCTATTTAATGACCGCAATTCAAATTTGAACTACATCTACATGCAACGCCTAACCATAACGGTTTTAAAAATCATATTTGTGTACTTGTGTGTGAGTTAATTCCATGTGCAGTAAATTAGAAGGAATTTCCAAACATATTAGTCTGACGATATGGACACATGCATATGTATGCATGGACTGACATGGCATTTTAATTTCAAAAAATTAAAATTATATCAAAAACACATGAAACTTTGCTTGATGTAATGTCATGCCACCAAGATGATGTGGTAAAAATATTGGCATGTTTGAAGAAATTTTGGACACCCACCCCTCACAAACCGGAGCAACTCACTAGAAGGCTCTTGGTTCCGAGAGGGAACAATGCATGTTTGATGATGAACGGGAGATAGCTTCTTCTTATGACCTTCAATTTTTTCTATGTCTGAGATGCACTACTACAACTGTAATGTGATATTTTGGAAAATTCTAGGGGTCATTTGACCTTTTGAAGACATTTAAGTGATTTTGTAGCCACTTCATGACCATAATTCAAATTTGAACTACATCTACATGCAATGTCTAATCATAACAGTTTGAAAAATCATATTTGTGTACTTGTGTGCGAGTTAATTCCATGTGTAGTAAATTAGAAGGAATTTTCAAACATATTGGTCTCACGCATGGACCCATGCATACGTATGCATGGAGTGCCATCGCATTTTAATTTCAAAAAATAATCAGAAAAACATGAAACCATGCTTGATGTAATGTCATGCCACCAAGATGATGTGGTAAAAAAATTGGCATGTGTGACGAAAGTTTGGACGCACACCCCTCACAATCCGGAGCAACAAACTAGAAGGCTCGTGGTTCCGAGAGGGAATAATGCATGTTTGATGGCGAACATGAGATAGCTTCCTTTTATGACCTTCAATTTTTTATATGTTTAACATGCACTACTACATTTGTACTGTGAAAATTTGGAAAATTCTAGTGGTCATTTGAGCTTGTAAAGACATTTAAGTGATTTTCTAGGCATTTAATGACCGTAATTCAAATTTGAACTACATCTACATGCAACGCCTAACCATAGCGATTTGAAAAATCATTTTTGTGCACTTCTGTGGGAGTTAATTCCATGTGCAGTAAATTCGGAGGAATTTTCAAACATATTGGTCTCACGGCATGGGCACATGCATGGAGTGCCATGGCATTTTAATTCCAAAAAATCAAAAAATGATCAGAAAACTTGAAACCTTGCTTGATTTAATGTCATGCAAACAAGACGATGTGGTTAAAAAATTGGCCTGTTTGACGAAAGTTTGGACACACACCCCTCACAAACCGGAGCAACTCACTAGAAGGTTCGTGGTTCCGAGAGGGAACAATGCATGTTTGATGACGAACGGGAGATACCTTCCTCTTACGGCCTTCAATTTTTTTCTAAGTTTAATGTGCACTAATACAACTGTCATGTGAAAATTTGGAAAATTTCAGGGGTCATTTGACTTTTAAAGACATTTAAGTGATTTTCTAGCCATTTAATGACCGTAATTCAAATTTGAACTACATCTACATGCAACACCTAACCATAACGGTTTGAAAAATCATATTTTTGTGTACTTGTGTTTCAGTTAAAAAATCATCAGGCGATGTTAATATCTGGTGTTCAAAAATGAAAATGTAAAGATCTAGCAAGACAACCGGCCCCCACACGATTGGCACTTTATCTCGCGGCTCGAGATTTGGTAGGTGAGTAGTGGGGATCATTAATCAGACATGTTTCTATATTGGAAACCGTCGGCTATTATGTTCACACATGGATTTTGCTGTGGGAATCGTGTGTAATTCAAACTATAGTACTTGTAAATTCCGGCGACCGGCGTGTGTACTGTCCCTGTCGATCTTGATCCCGGCCGCCAATAAATAGAACTTGCTCATGTCGCCCACCTGCATTCTCATTTACATCCTCCCGTCGCTCGCCCTCCATCCCCTCTCCCTCTCTCTCTCTCAAATCTCTGCCATGGCACCACCGGTCTGCCCATGCGCCGACGAGGAGTCGCTGCCCCCTGAGGACACTCACTCGAATAGCAGCGACGAGGACCCCTACGCGCCGCCGGACAAGGTTGCACCGGACCCCCCAACTTTGGATTGGTTTTGGGGCCAGTACAATCTTTGTCTATGGAAGTCACTGCCGCCGGCTGAGAAAGCCAGGCAAGTGGCATTCAAGAAGTAGATGGCAGAGGACGAAGCCAGGTACCAGGCCTATGAAGCCCGTGATGCCGCCTAGAAAAAGGAGGCAGCAGAGCTTTGGGGGCGGGCGTGTCGTCGTGCCGAGGAGGTGTACGAAGACAGGTACTTTGAGTGGAAGGTCATAGGCGCTGGCCGCCTCGTCGCTACGTGGAGGTGGGCCGATAAGCTCCAGCGTGCCACCGTCGAGGAGCTCCGGTGGGTGCCCAATGTAATGGCAAGATCTTTCGTGCGCGTCCGCCAGCAAGAGGCAGATCGGTATGTCAAGCGCTGCGAGGCGGAGGAGGCGGAGTACTGCCTCTGCACTGGGAAGACGCCACGCACCAGGGAGCTGCTGGCGAGGGGCTGTCGGAATACTGGCCCTAGGTGGGATTATTAGTTTTAGTATTGTTCATTTTCAATTTTATGCATTGTACCTAGTAGTTAAGTATCATCACGTATATGTGATGATATTATATATATATATATATATATATTCTATGATGAACTAATGAACAATATATATATATATTATGAATTCCATTTTACTATCTGTTTTTGTATACTAATTTGAATCTAGCTGTTATCATCCACATATACAGAATGGAAAGCGTATATACACACATTGAAACATAACATATAAGAATGGAAAATAGATTACACACATTGAAACAGAGAAATAAACAAAGTAATACTATGATTTCTGTGAATATATAGCTATCCACGTCGAAACGACTTAACAAAATAAAACGCGTCCATGAGACCATGACCAGCAGCCCTTGCCTATAGTAGCTCTTGGCTCTGCCTGAACTCATGCAGGCATTCGTCCAAGAGGTCAACACACTCGCGGTACATCTGTAGCGCGATCTCGAGCTCTAAGTTGGCTATTTCATCGGAGATCACCAGCTCAAGGATGCGACAGCCATGTCCCTCTACTGTGCCAAGGTGGACACCTTGGCCAAGGAGGCGGTCAAGCCTACGGACCAGCGCGTTTGCATCCAGCGGGCCACGGACAAGGAGAACGACACCACCCATGTGAACGGCGCAGCAGGCATCTGGTGCAAGTACGGCGTGGCCGGCCTCTGGTGCAAGAACGACACTGAGGGACTCTGCCCACTCCCGGCGAGGAATGTGGGTACTGACCAGATGTGTACCCAGCTGCGATGCCGTGTCGATAGCAGGCAAGCGTCGATGGATCCGCTCTTGCTATGCGGCGCGCCGCGCCTCTTGCTCTGCGGCGGTCCAACGGTCTCACCGTGCGGTGAGCCGCATCCTATCGGCGCGGACGCGCCTAGCTTGCTTTGCGGCGCGCCATCGATCATGTTGTGCGCGAGCATCAGCATGTCGGCACTGACATTCCTATCTTGATCTGCGACACTCAAGCGCTATGCGCCAAAGGTCTACTCAACCCTGGCGATGACGTGCATCACGGCGTCGTCCATCGTGTTGCCGGGGAGCGCCTCGGCCTCGATGGGCTATGGTGCCTGCTTGTTTTCGTCGTCGATGAGGTTAATGGTAGAGGCGGCGCTTTGGTGGGTTGGCATGCTTGGAAAAGTTGGATGTGCTACAAGTTGGGCTTGTCGCCTCCGTGCATCATGCGCCGCCTAGTTTTATGCGCAATATCGCTGGGTGGCGGGAAATAGGTGAGGAAATAGCAGGAAACGGTGGCGTGTTCATAAAACGCCATCAATTAATGGAAACTTAGCATACAAGGAACAACGAGCTAGCACAAGAAGTAGATGATGATAAGATGAACACGAATCACACTAGGGAACCCGTCGGCGATGAATTCATCAATCACAAAAGGTTGAATACTAGCAAGCGTTTGCCCACAACACACACGGCTTATTCCATCACAATCAGGTCGGATGGATCAACTGTATGCCACGTATAGCATATTGTCAAAAAGTAATGCGGTAGACCTTCTTTAACATGTGTTAAAAAATAAAAAAAATAAAAAAACAAGGACCTCAAGGTTAAATTAACTCATGGGACGGGCTGTATCAGTCATTTAATTTGACAAATACGACCCATCCTATCCGTTAATTTAACATTAACACAACTTCCCATCCAGTCACCCATCTGATGGCTGCTCCAGCCTAAGCACACTTAACTTGAGGGTTCTCTTACATGAGCTACTGGTGAAACAACTAGTCCTTGCTGATATAGGATGCCTCTACGCATCCTTATGGCATATCCGGGTGACCATCCGTCCCCCAATGGCCAATAGATGTTGTGTAGATAGAGCATATCACATACGTCTTATTAGAAGCAACCGTCAATGTTATTATCAGTCTTCGGACACATTTCCGATTACAGACCTGTTTGCCGCGTATCACACACATCTTGTTATATTGAACCATTTATGTTCTCTTGTCTCAACTCAAACAGTTCATCCGAGTGAACCGCATGCCGTATATCGCACACACCTTGATCTGGCTGATCGTTTCTTTTGTGTTGCCTAATCACGAACAGTTCATCCGAGTGAACCATATGCTGTATATCGCACACACCTTCATCTGGCTACCCGTTTCTTTTGTTCCTCCTCATTGCAAATAGTCAATTGAACTGAACCGTATGCCCTGCATCACACACGCAACTAAAATCTGAACCATGTTTGATGCATCCTCCATCGCAAACGTTTTGCACCTTTTTTGACGGGTTTTTACACCACTGTTTGTGATTATTGCATCGCACACAGTTTCATCAAAGGGTCTTTGATCATAGTGTCGCGTTAGCAGCATACTGTAGTAGTGAGAAGACACAAGATGGGCCAAAGAAGTACCAGAGGGGTGCCCCATGGGGGGCACAACCCACCTGGGCGCGCTTGGGGGTCCAAGGGCGCCCTGGTGGGTTGTGGCCACCTCAGTGGCTTCCCACACCGTCTCCGCGCCCTATAAATACCCAAATATTCAAAAAACCCTAGGGGAGTCGACTAAACACACTTCGATCCGCCGCAATTTCTGGAACCACGAGATCCAATCTAAACACCATCCCGGAGGAGTTAATCATCCTCATTGGTGCCTCTCCGATGATGCGTGAGTAGTTCATTGTAGACCTGATACGTCCATTTTGCATCATGTTTTCCTACTGTTATTTATGATGTTTTTATCCATAATAATGCTTTTTGGAGTAATTCTAATGCCTTTTCTCTCATAATATGCAAGGTATACACAGAGTGAGAATTCCGGCAGCTGGAAATCTGGACCTAGAAAAGCTACGTCAGGCCACCTATTCTGCAAAACTCCAAACAAGCTGAAACTTCACGGAGATTTTTATCAAATTTATGATGAATATTGGAGCAAATAACTACCAGAGGGGCCCACCAGGTGGGCACAACCCACCTGGGCGCACCAGGCAGCCCAGGCACGCCATGGTGGGTTGTGCTCACCCAAGCCCACCTCCGGTGCCCATCTTCTGGTACATAAGTCATTCGACCTAGAAAAAAAATAAGGAGAGGACATTCGGGATGGAACGCTACCGTCTCGAGGCGGAACTTGGGCAGGAGCACTTTTGCCCTCCAGCGGAGCGATTCCGACGAGTGAACTTCCCTCCCGGAGAGGGAAATCATCATCATCATCGTCACCAACAACTCTCCCATCTCGGGGAGGGCAATCTCCATCAACATCTTCAACAACACCATCTCATCTCAAACCCTAGTTCATCTCTTGTGTTCAATCTTGTTACCGGAGCTACAGATTGGTGCTTGTGGGTGACTAGAGCTATAGATTGGTGCTTGTGGGTGACTAGTAGTGTTGATTACATCTTGTAGTTGATTACTATATGGTTTATTTGGTGGAAGATTATATGTTCAGATCCATTATGCTATTTAATACCCCTCTGATCTTGAGAATGATTATCATATGTGAGTAGTTACTTTTGTTCTTGAGGTCACGAGAGAAATCATGTTGCAAGTAATCATGTGAACTTGATATGTGTTCGATATTTTGATAGTGTGTATGTTGTGATTCCCTTAGTGGTGTCATGTGAACGTCGACTACATGACACTTCACCATATTTGGGGCCAAGGGAATGCATTGTGGGGTAGCAATTAGATGATGGGTTGCGAGAGTGACAGAAGCTTAAACCCCAGTTTATGAGCTATTCTGTAAGGGACCGATTGGATCCAAAAGTGTAATGCTATGGTTAGAATTTATTCTGAATACTTTTCTCGTAGTTGCGGATGCTTGCGGGAGGGTTAATCATAAGTAGGAGGTTTGTTAAAGTAAGAACAACACCTAAGCACCGGTCCACCCACATATCAAATTATCAAAGTACCAAACACAAATCAAACCAACATGGTGAAAGTGACTAGATGAAAATCCTGTGTACCCTCAAGAATGCTTTGCTTATAATAAGAAACCGTTTTGGCTTGTCCTTTGCCTCAACAAGATTGGGCTACCTTGTTGCACTTTTGCTACTACTATCGTTACTTACCCATTACAAATTATCTTGCTATCAAACTACTCATTTACTTACAATTTCAACACTTGCAGGCATTACCTTACTGAAAACTACTTATCATCTCCTTCTACTCCTCATTGCGTTCGACACTCTTACTTATCGAAAAGAGCTACAATTGATCCCCTATACTTGTGGGTCATCAAGGCTATTTTATGTCGCCGTTGCCGGGGAGTGAAGCGCCATTGGTAAATGGAATTTGGTATGGCAACATTTATATAGTGTGCTGAAATTTATTGTCACTTGTTACTATGGAAAACAATCATTTGAGGGGTTTGTTCGGGGTATCTTCACCTTGACCGGAACCACAACTGGCTACCCCTCAACCTACTACACCTACTGAAAATATTGAATATGAAATTCCTTTGGGTATGATGGAACAACTTCTAGCTAATCCTTATGCAGGAGATGGAACCGAGCATCGTGATATGCACTTGATATATGTAGAACAAATTTGTGGATTGTTCAAGCTTGCAGGTTTACCCGGGGATGAAGTTATGAAAAAGGTTTTCCCTTTATCTTTGAAGGGAAAAGCATTGACATGGTATAGGCTATGCGATGATATTGGATCTTGGAATTGGAATCGTTTGAAATTGGAGTTCCACCAAAAAAAATTATCCTATGCATCTAGTTCATCGTGATCGGAATTACATATATAATTTTTGGCCTCGTGAAGGAGAAAGCATCGCTCTAGCTTGGGGGAGGCTTAAGTCAATGTTATACTCATGCCCAATCATGAGCTCTCAAGAGAAATTATTATCCAGAATTTTTATGCTCGACTTTCTCATAATGATCAAACCATGCTCGATTTTTCTTGTGTTGGATCTTTTATGAAGAAGACTATTAAATTCCGGTGGGATCTTTTGGAAAGAATTAAATGCAACTCTGAAGATTGGGAACTCGACGAAGGTAAAGAATCAGGTATTAAACTTAAGTATGATTGTGTTAAATCTTTTATGAATACCGATGCTTTTCAAAAGTTCAGCACTAAATATGGACTTGACTCAGAGATAGTAGTCTCCTTTTGTGAATCATTTGCTACTCATGTTGATCTCCCTAAAGATAAGTGGTTTAAATATCACCCACCTATTAAAGAAGAAATTAAAGAACCAGTACCAATTAAGGAAGAAACCATAGTTTATAATGTTGATCCAGTTGTTCCTTCTGCTTATATTGAGAAACCACCTTTCCCTGTTAGGATAAAAGAACATGCTAAAGTTTCAACTATGGTTAACAAAATCTATATTAGTACACCTAAAACCGATGAACAAATCAAAGTAGAACCTAGTATTGCTATGGTTAAAGATTTCTTGGAAGAAGATATGGATGGGCATGTTATTTACTTCTGCGAAGAAGCTGCTAGAATTGCCAAACCTGATAAAAAGGATAAACATAGACGTGTTGTTGGCATGCCTGTTGTCTCAGTTAAAATAGGAGATCACTGTTATCATGGTTTATGTGACATATGTGCTAGAGTGAGTGCTATTCCTTATACCTTATATCAAGAAATTATGAATGACATAGCACCTGCAGAGATAGAAGACATAGATGTTACTATTAAACTTACTAATAGAGACACTATATCACCAATTGGGATTGTTAGAGATGTTGAAGTCTTGTGTGGGAAAATAAAATACCCTACTGATTTTCTTGTTCTTGGTTCTCCACAAGATAACTTTTGTCTCATTATCTTTGGTAGACCTTTCTTGAACAACGTTAATGCCAGAATAGACTATGAGAAACAAACTGTCGGTGTTAGTTTTGGTGACGAGTCTCATGAGTTTAATTTTTCCAAGTTTAGTAGAAAGCTTCATGAAAAAGAATTGCCTAGTAAGGACGAAATAATTGGTCTTGCTTCTATTGCTGTACCACCTACTGATCCACTAGAACAATATTTGCTAGACCATGAAAATGATTTACATATGCATGAGAGAAATGAAATAGATATGATTTTCTTTGAACAACGTCCTATGCTTAAACACAACTTGCCTATTGAAACTCTAGGAGGTCCTCCTCCACCTAAAGGTGATCCCGTGTTTGAATTAACACAATTGCCAGACACTTTGAAATATGCTTATCTTGATGAAAAGAAGATATATCATGTTATTATTAGTGCTAACCTTTCAGAGCATGAAGCAGAAAGATTATTGAAAGTTCTAAGGAAGCGCCGAGCTGCTATTGGATTTACTCTTGATGATTTAATGGGCATTAGTCCCACTCTATGTCAACACAAAATTAATATGGAACCTGATGTTGTCGGTGTTCTGGCAATGGGGGTCCCCAGACTTGCCTGCCTGCGGCCCACGGAGTGGCTGAGCTAGCAGGTCTTTACGGCCCATCTTCATCAACGAGGTATTCAAGACCCTCGCGAGGCGGACAAAGCAAGACCTCCTCAGGAGCGGCCTCGCCAGGCAGGCTCACGAGGGGCAGAGAGATCAAGGCAAGGCAAACCTCGCGAGGTCCTCGTGACGTGAGCCATGACGATCGAGACCAGGCGGGCGCCAGCGCGCGTAGTGTCCTTGCTTCCTCTTTGGTGCCAAGGGGCAAGCGCAGGCGCGGAGTACCGAGGCATCAAGAAAAGGTTTCCGTATCGGTGCAAGGAGACCAAGACCAGCAGGACGGCAAGACGGAGGTCACCATGGCGCCCAAGACGGCGTCACCACCAGAGCCTTTTATAGGCAAAGACTACTTTTGTCAGGATAAGCTGTACTAGTTGTCCCCTCTCAAATGGGCCGTTGTTGGCTCCCTTCCCACTCAATATTTGGGGAGAGGACCAGGGCTATATAAGTAGAACTAGCCACCACAGTAGGGGGAAAAGGGCGAGAAAAAGGGGAGAACTCATTTAGAAGCATCTCACCCACACAAGTTCGGCAAGCACAAGAACACCTCAACCTCAGGAGGCTTTTCTTCCCCTTGTACTGTTCATCATCAGCGTAAGAGGCAATCCACCACCACCAGACTGGAGTAGGGTATTAGACCACAACGGTGGCCCGAACCAGTATAAATCTTGTGTCTTTGTGTTGCAAGTTCGTGGAGTTCATCCGCGAGATCTTAGCGAGCTAGGGCGTGGATCGATAGGGAGAAAACCTTCACAAGCACCCCAGTGTTCCAACCTCGAGGGTTTTGCCGGAAGCCATGATCCGACATTTGGCGTGCCAGGTAGGGGCTACGCCGAAGCTTCCTTCCATCACTCCGCGCCCATTGCTTCGTTGTCTCCATGGCAGATGCGCGCCGCGCTCGTGCTGAACGCCGGGCTGCCCATGCCGCCCGCGTTGCTCAGACGGCTCCCATCGTCGGGCCACCTCGTCGTTCCCCGTCGCCTACTACCAACATCGCCACCGGCCCGGCGGGGAATGAGCACCAAGCATCGCCACTCCATTGCTGACCCCGGCCGCTTCTTCTTCCCATGCACGTCGCCCTCCCATGGATGCACGGGCCGCGCTCCTCATGGCGCACGAGCTCCTGCGCTACCGACCGGTCGACGACCTCTACGAGGACTGGCTCGACCGCGTCGCCGAGCTTGTCCATGCCACAGGGGGCTCCCCTGCGCCGTCCCTCTCTCCGCCTCGCCCTCCGCCAGCTACGGGTGACGTAGCTCACGGAGCGCCTCCACCACCTCTGCCCCAAGACGGCGCCCTGGTGTCAAGGTGCGCGACTCCACGACGCGACCCGCAACGTCCAGCGCCCGCGCGTGAAGAAAGAAGCTGTCAAGAAGTCCCTCGACCGCAAGAAAATGCTCCGCCGCTCCTCACGCCACCGCGCCAGGACCGGCTGCGGTGGCAAAACCGCGCGCCACCTATATCGACAGGGCGCAGACGCTATCAAGACCAAGCTGCACCCCCAAGGCGGACCTGGTGACCACAGCCGGCTACCGCGCTTTCACCACCGAGCCGCGTAGCATCGCCTGGCCGGGCAAGTTCATGCCGGATCTGCCTCCTCGCTACGACGGCACCCCCGACCCCGCGGAGTTCTTGCAGCTCTACGAGCGGAGCATCGAAGCAGCCAACAATGACGAGAAAAGTCATCGCGAACTGGTTTCCCATGGCTCTCAAGGATGGCGTCCGCTCCTGGCTCCTGAACCTGCCACTGGGCTCGATTCGATCTCCTCCTGGGACGAGATGCGCAACCGCCTCGTCGCTAACTTCCAGGGCACTCACGACCACCCGCCGGCTGCGGGTGACCTGCGCCGCGTCAGGCAGCAACCGGGAGAGACCCTCCAGAAGTACATCCAGCGCTTCAACAACGTCCGCCTCAAGATCCCCAAGGTGACGGACGAGGCCATCATCTCTGCGTTCTCTGATGGCGTCCGCGATGTCAAGATGAAGGAAGAGCTTGCTATCCACGAGGAATTGTGCACGTCCTTGGAGTTGTTCAACCTGGCGACCAAGTGCGCAAGAGCTGAGGAGGGGCGCCTCTCCCTCCTCGAGCTCCCAGCCGCAGACCCGGAGGAGAAGAAAGCCAAGGCCAAGGACGTGAAGCACAAGGGAGCAGCCGTGCTCTCAGCGGAACCAGACAACAAGCGTGGCAGAGACCAACCAGAGTTATCCAAGAGCAGCTATCCATTCCGCACCTTCCACAACTTGAATACCCACAACACTAGCGACTGTCAAGAGCTCAAAGCCAATCGCGAAGGACGCTTCGGTCCACGCCCCGAGCGCGGTGACCGGGGCTACGACCGAGGAGGAGGACATGGTGGTGGACGCTGGGACGACCGTGGCCCATGCCCGGAGTGGCGCGACCGGCCTCGTGAGCACCGCTGGCAGGATCAGCCTTGCGAGGGCGCCTAGAGGGATCAGCCTCATGAGGATCGTCCTCAAGGCCATGCCGGACTCCCTCCGCTGCTGCTACCACCAAGAAGGAATGCCGAACACCATCAAGACAAGGGGGCTGGGGGCTTCCAGGAACCGCGTGCTATCGCCTGCATCTTGGGTGGAGCCCAGGCCCCAGCTTCGCAACATATCTTCAACCAGTTTGCTCGTGAAGTGAATGCAGTCCTCCCCAAGCTCGAAGCCACACACCCTCTCAGATGGTCCCACTGCCCCATCACGTTCAACTCGGCGGATCAGCTCTAGTGTGCAGCTACCGCTGGAGCCCTCCCGATGCTTTGCTCCCAGTCATTAGCAACGTGCAAGTTACAAAGACCCTCATCGACGGCAGCGCAGGGCTCAACGTCCTGTCCGTCGACATGTTCGACAACCTCCAAGTCCCATATGACCAGCTTCAGCCTACCAAGCCTTTCTCAGGAGTGACCAACGATTCCACCACACCGATAGGACAGGTCCGCCTCCCTGTCACCTTCGGGGAACGCAAGAACTACCGCACCGAGATCATCGACTTTGATGTCGCGCACATCCGTCTGCTGTACAATGCCATCCTCGGGTATCTAGCCCTAGCCAAGTTCATGGCGGTGACCCATCATGGCTACAATGTCCTCAAGATGCCGGGAAGCGGTGGGATCATCACGGTCCCATTTGAAGAAAGAGATGCGGTGTGCTCCCTCGAGCGTGCCTTCCAAGCTGCAGCAATCGACGACCCCGACAGCAAGGGCGAGGGCCCTCCCGAGGTCATCCCCAAGAAAAAGAAGAAGTTGCACCGTGCAGGACCTCAGGAGGGTGGCGTCACAGTCGGAGCCTCATCAGGATCAGTGCCCACTCCCGGGGCGCCTCCCTCCATCGCATAGGAAGGCATGCCTGGCGCCCTTCTCGGGCAGGGCTCGGGGGCTTTCTTTTGGAAGGCCTCAGACCTTGCCCACATCACGAGGATGGCGCTTGGGAACCACTTGGAGGCGTGCTTCATGGCATGTTTCCCTCAGGAGGGCACATGGCAAGGATCGCCCACCGTTCAGGAGTTCAACACCAAGACCACCCACGAATTGCAAGACGCAAGGGCCATGCGCGGCGATCGCGGCTCACGAGGCACAGCTTCCCATCCAGGAGACGATGCCGGGCTACGCGTCTGCATCGACGTTCCAGGGCTCAACAGGGCCGCTTCTCAGGAGATTTTCTGGCCTTCGCGCGTGGGACGCTGTGAGGGCCCACCACACAGCTACTTTCGCATGCCCTTCGGCCTGCCGAACGTGTCGTCCGCCTACCAGCGCAACTTGCGGCGCATCCTAGCGTCTCAGGAGGCCAGGCACCACGCCGTCCTGATGGAGATGGAGATGGTCCTCAAGGAACTGCCTGAGCCCCCAGAGCATCCTGAGGCTCAGGGCGCCGGTGGCTCGTGAGGAGCATCCCCTTCGCTGCGCACCTTCAGCTACCCCAACTCTCCTTCGTCAACATAACCAGATGACATTTTCCAAGTTCATTTAGCTGGGAGCGCCCCTCGGGCTGCATCATTCCCAGGCCGCGTGGGTCCATCCCTATGGCATGTATCCCTTTTTATGTCTTTAGCTTACCTTGTTGGGAGCGCCCCTCGGGCTGCATTATCCCCAAGCCGCTCGGGCCTGACCCAATGGCACATATCTCCCATGCACTTACTTAAGCCTGCTACTCTCATGTTTAATCTACCTATGATTACTACCTGCTCAATTGTCGCCTCCCACGGGGCCTCCTCACGCCGGCACGGCGCTGGTGCACGGGTCCGTCCTGCCATGTCGAAAAACCTAAGCCGTCGAGCTCTGGCTCGTGACACGCCCCGCGCACGTCACCTCACCGGTCCCTCAATGCCTTCACGCTCTCGCGGAGCAACCAACAGTAGGTTGGTGACCATAACGGCAGATCGTGTTCTTCCTTGTGTTGGCTTGTAGGAAATCTCACGGGGATAAAACCAAGCGGCACCGTGAGCTCCCACCTCTTCTAAGTAATCCGCTTGGACGTTAAAAGGTGGGCTCCTGAGCATCGCGACTCAGGAGCTCTTACTGGCTCTCCAGCCCTCACCCCCTGGCCCTGACCACAACACGCGACCTGGCATACCAGCGACGGCTGAGCTCACTCGAGGGCCGGGACCTGAGGACGTAGAGCACAAAGGAGTGCATAGGAAAGGGGAATGCTCGTATGGGCCTGACCTAGGTATGCTGCGGATGTTCGCACACAGGTCTCGCACATCATGAAGAATCGACCCCGGACCGCCAAGATAAGTCACGAGCTCAGATCAACTAATCGTTGGAACCTAGGGGACACACTCGCTGCAGTCCTGTTGCGGCAATGTCGCCTCCCTTTCTTATCTTACCACGGCTGCTTGAGCGCTAAAGGGGACCCCCTGAGCATCGTGCCTCAGGAGGTCTTACTGGACCTCGGGCTGCTCACCTCTTGGCCTTGACCATGGCACGTGACCTGGCATACCAGCGACGGCTGAGGCTTGCCTGGGGAGCGGGACCTGTTAGTGTAGAGCAACAAGTTGTTGCAAGATTGGAAAGGGAAGACCGAGCCTAAATAGGACTTGCGCTCACAAGGCTTCCATAATTGGGATAATATCGACAAAAGACATTGCAGACTCTTTACACGCCCCCACGGGGTACTTCTCAATTCCTTGCAGGGAACAAAAGACGAGAACCTAGGAGAATCCTATCTACACACCCCCGCGGCTGACGCCATCATCCATAATGGGCCACGAGAGGCCGGCGCTAACCCCATCCGGATCAGTGACAGCGGCGGCCGGACTTTGCGGCCCTGCTACGGGCGCGGCGAGAGCTCGGGGGCATGTAGCTGTTGTCGCTCGTCTCCGGAGTCTCGTAGAGCTCGAGAGAACCGCTGGACTCCCAAGTGTCGCTGCTGCTGGAGCAGCCGCGAGCGGGGACCGCATCATCCTGGCGTTCCCCTTCGGGGCAACACTCCAAGTGGCGACCGTCCGCGTCGAAGACCTTGAAGAACAGCATGGAGGAGCTGCCGTACTCGAAGTGGATCGCGAGGGATCCCTTGGCATGGCACTCCCGCGTGACCTCGCCCCAGCCACGGGTCATGAAGATCTTGCTGGTGGAGACTGCTTCAACCTCTGCTCCGGTCACCGGAGCATCGCAGTCGGCATGCTGCAACCAGAGTTCGAGAGGCCCCCTCGGTGGCATGATGTCGGAGAAGAAGCGCGGGAAGCAGATCCAGGAGCTTGGGGCATCACCGCCCATAGCACGAGCTCGCGTGAGGAGCCTGCGGCATGGACTCCAGGAGCGACAGCACTCGTCGCCGCAGCGCGTCGACCTTGGCCGCGGTGCGCGCACCGACGCTCGTTGCTCCTTCCTCCCGAACCCCCAGCTTGGGCGTGCACGGGCAGTGGATACCCTGGAGGAGGCCGCTCACACCAAGTCCTCTTCACCACCTCCATTGCCGCAGCGTCGCGACGGTGGACCGACCTCTTCTTCGGCGGAAGCAGCGCCGACATGTCAAGGGGAATCTTTCCCTTCTCGTCAGCTGAGAACCTTCGGATCGGCGCCATTGAAGTTGCTACTAGCAATAGAGTGGGGAAGAAGAAGCAAGTGGAATGGGAAGAAGTGGGTGACGGGGTCTCCGCCCCCTTCCTCATTTATAGTAGGAGAAGGCCAACCAGCGCCCCCCACAATCATAGGTAATGATGGTTTTCCTTGCATGTTGCAGCGTGAGGGAGTCCTGGATTAGGGGGTGTCCGGATAGCCGGACTATACCTTCGGCCGGACTCCTGGACTATGAAGATACAAGATTGAAGACTTCGTCCCATGTCCGGAAGGGACTTCCCATGGCCTGGAAGGCAAGCTTGGCGATACAGATATGTAGATCTCCTACCATTATAACCGACTCTGTGTAACCCTAGCCCTCTCCGGTGTCTATATAAACCGGAGGGTTTTAGTCCGTAGGACGAACAACAATCATACCATAGGCTAGCTTCTAGGGTTTAGCCTCCTTGATCTCGTGGTAGATCTACTCTTGTACTACCCATATCATCAATACTAATCAAGTATGAGTAGGGTTTTACCTCCATCGGGAGGGCCCAAACCTGGGTAAAAACATCGTGTCCCTTGTCTCCTGTTACCATCCGCCTAGACGCACAGTTCGAGACCCCCTACCCGAGATCCGCCGGTTTTGACACCAACATTGGTGCTTTCATTGAGAGTTCCTCTGTGTCATCACTTTTAGGCCCGATGGCTTCTCCGATCATCAACAGTGATGCGATCCAGGGTGAGACCTTTCTCCCCGGACAGATCTTCGTATTCGGCGGCTTTGCACTACGAGCCAATTCGCTTGATCATCTGGAGCAGATCGAAAGCTACTCCCCTGGCCATCAGGTCAGATTTGGAAGTTTGAGCTACACGGCCGACCTCCACGGAGACTTGATCTTCGACGAATTCGAGCCGCAGCCGAGCGCACCGCACTGTCACGATGGGCACGATCTAGCTCTGCCGCCGAACAGTGCCCTGGAGGCCGCACCCGCATCAGCTCCGACCCTTAATTCGGAGCCAGTTGTGCCAATCGAGGATGGGTGGTTGGACACCGCCTCAGGGGCTGCAATCTCTACGGCGATCAAGCGGAACACCAGCCCTATTCTCTATGGAGCCCTTGACTCCAAGGAGCCGGACTCCTCTCCAGACTTCGAGCCCTCCGCGCCCCTACCGATCGAATCCGATTGGGCGCCGGTCGTGGAGTTCACTGCCGCAGACATCTTTCAGCACTCGCCTTTCGGCGACATTCTGAATTCACTCAGGTCTCTCTCTTTGTCAGGAGAGTCCTGGCCGGACTATGACCGGCAGGATTGGGATGTGGACGACGAAGAAATTCGATGCCCACCCACCACCCACTTCGTAGCCACTGTTGATAATTTAAACAACGTGCTCGATTTCGACTCTGAAGACATCGACGGTATGGACGACGATGTAGGAGATGAACATGAACCAACGCCTATAAGGCACTGGACAGCCACCTCATCTCATGATGTATACATGGTGGACACACCCAGAGGAAGTGACGACGAGGAACACAGGGATGCAACGAGGGATCGTTCCCTCGAAAAGCAATCAAAGCGGCGACGTAAGCGCCGCTCCAACCCCCGCCTCGACAGAGACAGCAGCCATACAGACCCAGCCATAGAGCAGGACGAGCCGGTGGACGATGAACATGCCTTCGAGCAGCCGTCCGAACAGGGCAACTTGGATAAACAAACCCAACACCCCGTCCCCAGCGAAAACAACAGTCCGGACGACCTTACGCCGGATAGGCTCGTGGAGCAGAAGAACCTCCACAAATGGCTCGTCGCCACTGCGTGTAGCCTGAAAAAGCAGAAGCGGAAGGTCAAAACTGCGGAAGATGCAGTCAGAATGAGATGGAGCAAAGTACGCAACACCGCTGACAAATATGGCGGTAGTCGCCGCACAAAAAGCTATCCAAAGAGAAAGCTACTGCCTAAATTTGACAAGGAGGCCTTAGAGCCCCCACAGTCCAAAAATAGGAAAGCCACCCGGTCGGATAGACGACCGCATGGCCAGCATGGAGCGGCAATCGGCTCCGCACACAAGCCGGCACGTGATCCACGAAAGGATCTGCATCAAAAAGATGGCCCAGCCAGATCTATCTACGGGCCAAGAAAGCAAGCTCTAGTAAGCAATGCAACACAATAAATATCCGAACATCATGGCACACCCAAATACAGGGGTGCCACACACCCCCTATGTTTCACCGATGATGTGCTTGGACCATGAATTTCCAGCGGGATTCAAGCCCGTAAACATAGAGGCGTACGACGGAACAACAGACCCTCGGGTTTGGATCGAGGATTATATCCTCCACATACACATGGCCAGAGGAGATGACCTCCACGCCATAAAATTCTTACCCGTCAAGCTTCAAGGGCCAGCCCGGCATTGGCTCAAAAGCCTTCCCGAAAACACCATTGGAAGTTGGGAAGAGCTTGAGGATGCTTTCCGGGCAAATTTTCAAGGGACCTATGTCCGCCCTCTGGATGTAGACGATCTCAGTCACATAACTCAACAGCCCGGAGAGTCAGCCCGGAAATTCTGGAACAGATTTCTTACTAAAAAGAATCAGATAGTCGACTGTCCGGACGCCGAAGCCCTAGCAGCTTTTAAGCATAACATTTGAGATGAATGGCTCGCCAGACACCTAGGCCAAGAAAATCCAAGAATAATGGCCGCATTAACAAGGCTCATGACCCACTTTTGCGCAGGAGAGGACAGCTAGTTGGCAAGATGTAGCACCAGTGACCCAAGTACATCCGAAGTTAGGGATGGAAACGGAAAACCACGACGCAGCAAGGACCAGCGCCGGAATAATAGAATCTGTCGGTGTTCTGGGAACGGGGGTCCCCAGACTTTCCTGCATGCAGCCTGCGGGGTGGCTCAAAGGGGGGCCCAGCATGGCCCATCTTCACCAACACAGACCCAAGACCCTCGCGAGGGGCAAAGCCTCGCGGGGCGGACGACGCGGAGCTTCCTCAGGCGTGGCCTCGTCAGGCTGGCTCACGAGGAGGCGGAGAGATCAAGGCGGGGTACCTCACAAGGTGCCTGTACGCAAGCCATGACGACCGGGGGTGCCAGGCAGGTGCCAGCCCGCGCAGTGTCCTCCCTTCCTCTTTGGTGCAAAGGGGGCAAGCGCAGCCGTGGAGTACCGAGGCATCAGGCAAAGGTTTCCATTTCGGTGCAACGAGACCAAGACCAGGAGGACTACAAGACGAAGGTCACCATGGAGCCCAAGACGGCGTCATCACCAGAGCTTTGCGCAGGCGAAGACTACTTTTGTCAGGATAGCTGATACTAGCTGTCCCCCTTCAAATTAGCCCGCCATTTTTGGCTCCCTTCCCGCTCGATATTTGGGAAGAGGACCAGGGCCTCTATAAATAGGACCAGCCACCCATAGAGCAAAGGGGGCCGAGAGGTTGAAAGAAAAAGAGAGAGAGAAAGAAGGGTGATTGAGCTCCTCCCAGCAGTTCATCGCCCCAGCCAAGAACAGACCCTCGCGAGGCTGTTCTTCCTTGTATTGTTCATCATCATCAGCCCAAGAGGCAATCCACCACACCACACATCGGAGTAGGTTATTACACCACAACGGTGGCCCGAACCAGTATAAACCCTGTGTCTCTTGTGTTGTTCTTTCCTTAGTTTAGATCCTAGCAAGGCGGAGGAGTGCAGGTAGGTAGGAGGCGAAATCTCCGCGCGCACCCCAGTGTTCGAACCTCAAGGGTCTGCCAGAACCCGAAATCCGACATTTGGCGTACCAGGTAGGGGTACGCAGGGATTCGTCTTCCACCACCCCGTTCTCCTCCGACCATCACGCCCATGTCTGACGCTCGTCGGGCCCGCGCCGAGTGCCGGGCCGCGCTCGCTTCCCGCGTCGCCCAGACGGCCCCTGTTGGCGGGCGTCCTCGCCGTTCCCCGTCACCTGCCGTCAACGCCGCCACCGGCCCGGCGGGGGACGAGCAGCAAGCATCGTCCCAGCATCCGTCCGTGCGGCAAGACGGCCGCACCGCGACTCCCTCGCTCACCCCAGCTGGTTCTTCGTCCCGCGCGCTCCGCGCGCCCATGGAGGCTCGGGCTGCACTCATCACAGCGAACGAGCTCCTGAGCTACCCTCCCGTCGACGACGTCCAGGAAGAATGGCTTGACCGCGTCGCCGAGCTCGTCCGCGCCGCAGGGGGCTCTCCTGCGCCGTCCGTTCCACTGCACCGCACCCCGCCCCGCGCGGGCAATGAAGCTCCGGCGGTGCCCCGGCCGCCTCCTCCTCAGGAAGGCGCCATGGCTCCAAGGCGCGTGGCCCCGGGGCGGAACCCGCTCTGTCAGGCGCCAGCGCAGCAAGAGCAGAGCTGTCAAGAAGTCCCTCGCCCGCAAGAAGCTGCCCGGGCGCTCCCTGCTCCCGCACGTCGCGACCATGCTCCTGCTCCTGTGCGTCAAGACCCCGCGCTGCTCCCAGCTGCTGTGCGTGGGGACATGCAAGACCAAGTTCCCCGTCATCCAAGGCCTCCCGTGGCCACAGCAGGCTGTCGCGCCTTCACCGCCGAGCTACGCAGTGTCGCGTGGCCCGGCAAGTTCAAGCCAGACTTGCCTCCTCGCTACGACGGCACGGCTGACCCTGTGGAGTTCCTCCAGCTCTACGAGCTGGGCATCGAAGCTGCCAACGGAGACGAGAAGGTCATGGCAAACTGGTTCCCCATGGCACTCAAGGACGGGGCCCGCACCTGGCTCCTGAACCTAGCTCCAGGCACAATCTCCTCCTAGGACGAGATGCGCACCCGCTTCATCGCCAACTTCCAAGGCACTCGCGACCGGCCACCCGCCGTGAGCGACATGCGCCGCATCAAGCAACATCCCAGGGAGACCCTGCAGAAGTACATCCAGCGCTTCAACAACGCGCGCCTCGAGATTCCCAAGGTGACTGAGGAGGCCACCATCTCGGCCTTCTCCGACGGCGTGCGCGACGTCAAGATGAAGGAGGAGCTGGCGATGCATGAAGACCTGTGCACTTCCTTGGAACTGTTCAACCTGGCAACCAAGTGCGCCAGGGCCGTGGAAGGGCATCTCTCCCTCCTCGAGCTGCCTGCCGCAGACCCAGAAGAGAAGAAGCCCAAGGCCAAGGATGTGAAGCGCAAGTGGGCTGCCGTGCTCATGGCAGAACCAGACACCAAGCGGGGCGGAGATCAGCCCGAACCATCCAAGGGCAGCCGGTACTGTGTGTACCACGACCTCCACACCCACAACACCAACGAATGTCAAGAGCTCCGAGCCGTGCGAGAAGGAAGGATCGGCCGTCGCCCTGACCGCAGTGACCAGGGCTACGGACGAGGAGGAGGAAGGAACGAAGGACGCTGGGAAGACCGTGGCCCGCGCAAAGGGTGGCGCGATCAACCTCGCGAGGATCGCTGGCAAGACCCGCTTCGCGAGGGAGGCTGGAGAGATCAGCCCCGCGAGGGAGACTGGAGGGATCAGCCTCGCGAGGATCGCCTGCAAGGCAACGCAGGCCTCCCACCGCTGCCGCTGCAGCCAAGGAGAAACGAGGACCGCCACCAGGACGAGGGGGCCGGGGGCTTCCAGGAGCCGCGCGCGATTGCCTGCATCCTGGGCGGGGCACAAGCCCCAGCCTCTCAGCGCATCTTCATGCAGTTCACCCGCGAAGTGAACGCAGTCCTCCCCAGGCTCGAAGCCACGCGCCCTCTCAGGTGGTCGGCGTGCGCCATCATGTTCAGCTCAGCAGATCAGCTCAAGTGTGCGGCTACATCCGGAGTCCTCCCGATCCTTTGTTCCCCAATCATCAGCAACCTGGTGGTCACCAAGAGCCTCATCGATGGCGGGGCAGGGCTCAACGTCCTGTCCGTAGAGACATTCAACAACCTCCAAGTGCCCTACAGCCAGCTTCAGCCAACCAAGCCTTTCTCAGGTATCACCGACGGCTCCATGGTCCCGATTGGGCAGGTCTGCCTCCCTGTCACCTTTGGGGCACGCGACAACTACCGCACCGAGCTCATCGACTTCGACGTCGCTCACATTCGCCTGCCGTACAACGCCATCCTTGGGTACCTAGCGCTGGCCAAGTTCATGGCCGTAACTCACCACGGCTACAACGTCCTCAAGATGCCAGGAAGCGGCATAGTCATCACGGTGCCATGTGAAGAGAAGGACGCGGTGTGTTCCCTGGAACAAGCCTTTCAGGCCGCGTCACTGGAAGACCCGGATCATGGAAGCAGGAGGCCTCCCGAGACCGCCCCTAAGAAGAAGAAGACATCGTCCGGCCTGACCACTCAGGAGGCAGGCCCCTCTGGGCCCGCGCTTGCCCAGGGGGAACCTCCTTCCATCGCATAGGAAAGCGCGCCCGGCGCCCTCCTCAGGCAGGGCTCGGGGGCACTCCCCTGGAGGGCCACCGACCTAGCTAGGGTCACGAGGGAGGCGCTTGGGCACCACATGGAGGCGTGTTTCGAAGCATGTTTCCCTCAAGAAGGAGCAAGGCAAGGAGACCCAGACCCTCAGGAGTTCGTCAGCAAGGCCATTCAGGAGCTACAGGAGTCAAGAGTCATGAAAGGTGGCCGCCGCCTACTAGCAGTGGCTCCCCATCCAGGCGAGGATGGTGGGCTGCGCGTCTGCATCGACATACCAGGGCTCAACCGAGTCGCCTCTCTGGAGCGTCTCTGGCCCTCGCGAGTAGGGCGCTACGGAGGCCCACCCCACAGCTACGTTCGCATGCCTTACGGCTTGCCGAACGCGGCTGACACGTACCGGCGCCTCATGAGGGGCATCACGGAGGCACGAGAGGTAGGGCGTTCCGCAGCCCTGGCAGGGATGGAGATGGCCCGTGAGGAGCCGCCAGCGCCTCCGGAGCCTCCTGAGGCCCCTGGGCCTAGGGGCTCGTGAGGATCGGCTCCCGCAGCCCACCGAGCCTGCCACACCAACGCTCCTTCATCCTCAACATCATCAAGTGACATCTTTCGAGTTTTATTTCCAGCTGGGAGCGCCCCCAGGGCTGCATTATTCCCAGCCCGCGTGGGTCCGTCCCTGCGGCGTGTATCCCTTTTTATTCCATGTTGTTAGCTTACCCTGTTGGGGGCGCCCCTCGGGCTGCATGATCCCCAAGCCGCTCGGGCCAGGCCCAGCGACATGTATCCCATTTGCGTTTATTTCCGATCATGCGTTAGACCCACCATGCTTCATTATTTGATGCTGGTCCACGGCACCTCTTCTTCTCCATGCCGACCACTTGCACATTAAAGGGGGGGGGGGTACCTGAGCATCGCGACTCAGGGCTCTTACTGGCCCTCCAGCCCTCACCCTCTGGCCTTGTCCATGGCATCATGACCTGGCATACCAGCGACGGCTGAGACCAGCTCGAGGGCCGGGACCCGAGGATGTAGAGTGCCGACATCTAACCAAATTTGCAGGGACACATCACAAGATAAGGCCCAGTGCCAGGTGCAACCCGCCTAGAGGTAGGGCCCCGTGAGTCCCGCGCTGGCTCACGGGTGCCCAGATACACCTCGCCAGGCCCTACCGTGCCAGCCACGTGTCAGGGCGGGGATGTACACGCCCCGGGGGCTCCTCCCGGAGGGGGGCCCCCTCCCACGTACCAGTGGAGGCACCATGCTCCGTGCTGGCTGACGACACTGCCGAGGAGCGGCTATGCCCGTACACATACGGTAGCGCTATGCTCCGTGCTGGTGATAAACAACTAAGGGTGGCCCCCGGGCTGCACCAACCTCAGGGAGCCCAAAGCTCAGTGTCTATCCTCATCATAACGCCTCCCCTCGGGAGTGCCGTGCGAGGAGGCTGGGCACAGGGGCTGCGCCTGGGTCACACCCAGACGCACGCCGCTCAGGCAGGTCCCCGTGGGCCTGGTTCGTCATGGGTTTCTCCCCAAGCAGAGCCAAGGTACGAAGGCCGTTTGAGCGTCAAGGGGGACTCCTGAGCATCGTGACTCAGGAGCCTAACTGGTCACGTAGCCCCTCACTCCATGGCCCCGTCCTGGTTTCCGGTCGGGACCAACGCTGGGTGAGGTACGCGCGCGGCCGGGCTCTGCAGACGTAGAACGGTAGATCCACCCTCATCACGCCTCCCTACTTGCTGTTTGTGCGTCAAGGGGGACTCCTGAGCATCGCGACTCAGGAGCCTAACTGGTCACGTAGCCCCTCACTCCGTGGCCCCGTCCTGGTTTCCGGTCGGGACCAACACTAGGTGAGGTACGCGCACGACCGGGCTCTGCAGACGTAGAACGGTAGATCTACCCGCATCACACCTCCCTACTTGCTGTTCGTGCGCCAAGGGGGACTCCTGAGAATCGCGACTCAGGAGCCTAACTTGTCACGTGGCCCCTCACTCCTTGGCCCCGTCCTGGTTTCCGGTCGGGACCAACACTGGGTGAGGCATGCGCGGGGCCGGGCTCTGCCGGCGTAGAACATAAGCAAGTAGGAAGGAAAGGCGCAAATTTCAAGGAATTCAAAAGCAAATATTACAGTCCACACTGTTATCTCAATGCCAAACGCAAGTTTAAATGCCTCCCTAAGGCATGATACATGTGCAGGAATTAAAGGTAGGACAGGAGCCGCGACGGAGTCAATTGTCGGCGATGGAGCAGCGCGGATTGGGTACGCCTCACGGAGCGGTGGGGTCGGCAGCGCCTTTCTTCGGCTTGGTGCTGAAGGCCCGGAACTTCCCCAACAGGGCCTCTACGCGACCCTTCATGGCCTCGGCAGCGGCAGCGGCACGCTCACCGCTCACTGGCTCCAGCAGGCTGTCGAGGTCGACACTGGGATCGCGAAGGTAGATGTGGGCGAGGACCCGCGTCATTGCTGTAGAAGACATGACACGCGCCTCGGCCTCGGCCGCGGGGCCAAGGCCAAGGGCGACATCTTCAAGAGCGTGAACCAGGAAGGGAAGTAGCTTGGCGGGGCCGTCCTCGGAGCCAGCCAGTGGGCTCTCCAGGCTGCTGTCGTAAAGCGTCCTCAGTGAGGAGCGAGCCCTCGCCTCCATCTCCGCGAAGGCCACGCGGTCCTCGGCAAGAACCAGGGCATCATCGTCTAGTTTGGCCTTCCTCGCCCCAACTCCTGCTCCAGCGCGCCTAGGCGGTCGCGGCGTTTCTTGAGCTTGACCTCCCTCTCCTTGAGAGCCGCCTCGCGAGCCTTCACGCCTTCTTCCTGCTCTTGGCGAAGGCGGACCTCGCTCGCGAGCTGGTCCCGTAGACCTTGCAGTTCGCCCTTCAGCGCCTTGCAACGACCACGGACGTCGACCACCTCCCCCAGGGCTGCATCACGAGCAGCCTTTGCCTCAAGGACGGCCTGCTTCTCCTCGTTGCATGCCGTCGAGGCCTGGACCAGCGCCGCCCGAATCGAAGTGTTGGAGCGAACCCATCCTGAAGCCAGCTCCAAGCACCCGGCCACCAAGAGGGGGTCGGCGCCAAGAAGATCCTGACGCAGTCGGTCCAGCTCAGCAACAGCACAATCCAGAACGGCAGAAGGAGTCGGAGAGACAGCACCCGGTGGAGTAGGAGGAGAATACGGCAGCGCGGCCACAACATCCTGAGGCGGAGTCTACCGTGCCCCGACAGCTGAAGTGGCGGCGGCAGGCAAGAGCACCTCGGGAGCCACATGGGCCGTGGGGGCTGAGCTCGCCCCAGCCGGCTCAGCCAGGCCTCGCGAGGACGACCGGGCGGGACAAGCCTGTGCTTCGCGGTCACCCTCCTTCGCAGGCAGAAGCGCTGCCACGGATGGAACCTCGGGAGCCACCTTCGGCTTCTTTGCTGCGGGCGCCAGCCTATCCAAAAGATGCGGACGTTAAGCCTCAGAAGCAGAGCAAGAGATAAAGACAAGAATCGAATGCTTACGGGTCGTCGCCAGTGAGCTCAAGCGACCTCCGGCCAAATTTGAAGCCTGAAAGCCAGCTGGAAGGGTCAACCTCGGGAAGCTTGGAGGCGGAAGGCGCATCTGCGGTCCGCCCCGGGGCCGGGGCAGACCCGCGGGAGATCAGCCCGGTCCTGTCCTTCTTTGGGATCGGGGGTGAGCTCCCGCCGTCCTACTCGTCGTTGTCCTCGTCGTCGTCTTTGTCGTCATCCTCGTCGTCATCGCTCGGAGAGATACGGAGAAGGCGGGACCTGCGCCGGGGGCGGGGAGCCCCCGACTCTCCGTCAGTCGCCTCGGAGTCAGGCCCCTTTCCCCGTTCCCCTCCTTCCTCCTCTTCACTGGAGTCGTCGGAGGGCACGTCCACTGGTTCCTCGGGAGTTTCCACGAGCACAGGCCCATCCCCGTTGAAGATGGGCATGGACTCCACTACCTCCTCCCAATCATCGTGAAGGAAGAAGGGCATAGGAGCGCCCGCCAACCTCGCCACATCGCCCCCGACCAGAGATTGGAGGACCGCAGCCAGATCTCCGTCGGCTAAGGCCGCGGGTCTCAGACGAGGCCTCCACATCGGAAGTGAGTACTGCCGAAGCGGAGCCAGCTGGTGCTCCAGGAATTCCCTCAACAGTGACACGCTGGTCAGCTTCGCCGCCGCCGTATTGGCCGGCCTCAGATCCGCATCCATCTTCTCCAACATCAGCTTCGTGCAGGGTTCCGTGAGCTTCGCTCGACCCCAATCGCTGGAGCTCGTGGGCTGCTCCGTGGGCAAGATCAGCCGAGGGTGGATGCGCCCAGCATCCACCAAGACCCACTTGCTCCTGAAGCCCTCAATCCTCTTCCCGGGGTTCAAAATGGCAATGGAGCCACCATACGCGACGAAGCTTGCGCACGCGGAAGCAGTACCATGAGAGGTCCAGAGGTAGAAGTAGTGGCGCAGCAAGGCCACTGAGGGCTGCACCCCTACGTGAGCCTCGCAGTAATAGGCGAAGATTGCCAGGAGAAGGATAGAGTTGGGGTGGAGATGCAGGGCTTGTAGCTTATAGTGGCGGAGGAAAGAGAAGAAGAACTCGGAGAAGGGAGGCACCAGGCCAGCAGCAATGGCACTTACGAAGAGCGGATAGAAGGTGCTCCCTTGACCCTCAGGGGTGGCAGAGCCGGCTTTAAACACCTTCGCCCCGTTGATGCCCCGCGCCGTCGCCATCCGGCGCAACCAGGCAAGGCCCACCTCCGACACGTTCGGCAGGTCCAGGGCAGATGAGTACCAAGCTACGATCGGGGGCTAACGAGGCGCCATGGCTTCCTAGGTCACACGGTCGGAGTGGATCGGGAAATTTTGGAGGAAGTAGATGCGCAGGAAAGGGGATCTGAGCAGCAACCGGGGAAAGCAAGAAGCAAAGCCTAGGTGGACGCCGCTCCTTTATCAACTCGCGCGGTTGCTAGGGCGCCCACATCCAACCAACCGCCACGCGGCGCCCAGGGACGCAGGCCGTTAGGGCCTACGATGCTTCGCTCTTGCCCTTCCGCCTCCCTGCACGACCAAGTCCGGGTGCGCCTTGGGCCCGGGGGCTACTGTCGGCTTTCTGGGAACGGGGGTCCCCAGACTTGCCTGCCTACGGCGTGCGGCGTGGCTCAAAGGGGGGCCCAGCGCGGCCCATCTTCACCAACACAAACCCAAGACCCTCGCGAGGGGCCAAGCCACGTGGGGCGGACGACGCGGAGCTTCCTCAGGCGCGGCCTCGTCAGGCTGGCTCACGAGGAGGCGGAGAGATCAAGGCGGGGTACCTCACGAGGTGCCCGTGACGCAAGCCATGACGACCGGGGGTGCCAGGCGGGTCCCAGCCCACGCAGTGTCCTCCCTTCCTCTTTGGTGCAAAGGGGGCAAGCGCAGCCGCGGAGTACCAAGGCATCAGGCAAAGGTTGCCATTTCGGTGCAACGAGACCAAGACTAGGAGGACTACAAGACGGAGGTCACCATGGAGCCCAAGACGGCGTCATCACCAGAGCTTTGCGCAGGCGAAGACTACTTTTGTCAGGATAGATGATACTAGCTGTCCCCCTTCAAATTAGCCCGCCATTGTTGGCTCCCTTCCCGCTCAATATTTGGGAAGAGGACCAGGCCTCTATAAATAGGACCAGCCACCCACAGAGCAAAGGGGGCCGAGAGGTTGCGGTCACCCTAGTGTTCGAACCTCAAGGGTCTGCCGGAACCCGAAATCCGACAGAAACAACCCAACGAGCAATGCGGTCAACGCCGGATTCAAAAGCTCGCGGCAGAATCAGAGAAAGCCACCCCTCAAGGATAACAGGGATGAGCTATCCAACTTAAACAAAATCTTGGACAAGATATGTCAAATACACAGTACTCCCGGGAAGCCTACGAACCATACCCACAGAGATTGTTGGGTTTTCAAGCAATCCGGCAAACTCAATGCCGAACACAAGGGGCTCGACACACCAAGTGAGGACGATGACGAACCCCACAAGCAGAGCACCAGGAAGCAAAAGGATTTCCCACAAGAAGTCAAAACAGTAAACTTACTTCACGTGACGAACAGAATGGCGCCAACAGAGATACGCGCCATACGGCCTATCCCAAAGGAGTATCGCCAATGGTTGTTAAAACCGATCACCTTCGACCATCAGGATTACTCTAGAAGTATCTGGAACGCAGGCTGGACTGCCTTGGTATTAGATCCAATAATCGGCGGACTCCACTTTACAAATGTCCTGATGGACAACGGCAGTGGTCTAAATCTGTTATACCAGGACACAATCCGCAACATGGGGATAGACCCAACAAAAATTCGCCATAGCAAAACCTCCTTTCAAGGGGTAACGCCAGGCCCAGATGCCCGTTGCATGGGTTCTCTCCGGCTAGAAGTTATGTTCGGCTCCCCCGATAACTTCCATCGCGAACAGCTAACTTTCCACATCACGCCATTCTCAAGTAGCTATCAAGCACTGCTGGGACGCGAAGCTTTCGCCTACTTTAACGCAATACCACATTATGCATCTCTTACGCTTAAGATGCCCGGTCCACGAGGCATCATCTCATTAAAGGGAAAACATTGAGTGTTCCTCCCGCGCGGAAGACAGTGCAACTGCCTTGACAGCCCCACAATAAAGCGGCTTCACCAGCCAAAGCACCTAAACAGGTCGTCAAGACCACGGACAAGGCTAGACGAGTCTGGCATAAACATACAATTGATAAAGGCTTAATAGCCGTATACCCTTGTACTAGGGGCTCCGCGCATATAAAACAAGAGACAATAAAGCTCAATTTTACCCATTTCAATTTATACTTTGTTTATTTAGTATAACTCATGTTCGGCACGTTCTTTCTTCAACTAAGTTCCTCTCTTTTACAGATGAACACCGTGCTACGCCCGTCCAGGATACGGCACAACGGAGACACAGACGCAGACGTGCAACAGGGACCCGTTCCAAGGATTCTTTTCAGATTAAGACCCTGCAATAACCCTTTTTACTGTCTCTTGTTGATACACATCCAATGGTTTCTTGGTATAACCAAGGAGGAGGATGGCATTTTGGCATGTGGCCATGTCAGAGTTTTGCGTGTACCTAGACACTAGGGGCTTATTACTAAGGGCGTTATCCCGCCCGCCCTCATAAAGACCGAATACCTCAGGGAGTGTTCGGCGTCGCGAGTTTGGCCTTATATGCATCAGCTCCGAATCATGTCTTTGGTCAAATGTTGGGTTTGCCCGGCTCCTGTGTTTTGCTACCTTACATTCCGCTCTATCGGCTAAGGCGGCACCAGGAGAACTACTGCGATTGTGCCCCGGTTCGGCCAGGCGAGCACCTCAGTAGAGAAAGCCGAAAACTTACTGTCATGATATAGCGTGAGACTAGTCAACCACTCGATGACTTACCGGAATCTTTAGGATTCCTCCGCATTAATGAAGGGCCGCTTCCCGGCCAGGCACATACGCGCCCCGAGTTCGGGCGAGCGGAGGCGCCACCAGGGGCTATATAAGTAGCCTCACTGTCAAACTCCTATGGCTAAGTGAAAGTGATAAAGCATCATAGTCTGATTGCCTAGTTCGCTGCGCTATCACCTCCTTTGTAGGACGAAGACGTTGGATCAAGTGTGAAAATGTGCCTTCTGCGAACACCCCCGCATTATGTGCGTGGGGGCTGAAGCCGACGACTGCCATCTTTCAGATTATATATACATATATGTTAAATGGCTGCACAGTAGGTATTATAATACTTGCAGGCACAAGTATAAAAAGCTTCTACAATTTATCAAAATGTTGTTTTACAATAATATATGCTATTCGAATATAGTATCCTTCGAGCACTGCGTCTCTATTAAACGAGCGCCTTGCAAAACTTCCTGAAAATAGTGCTCGGCAGGTACTCGACTTCCATCCGAGTCGGGGTATGCAACAGGGGTGACCTCCATTTCCGCCCAGTATGTCTTGACACGGGCAAGAGCCATCCGCACACCCTCTATGCACGCTGACCTCTTCATCACATTGATATGCGGCGCCGCACCAAGGAACTGCTGCACCAAGTTGAAATAACTTTTCGGCTCTGGCCTCTCCGGCCACAGATGACTCATGACATACTTCATGGCAAGTCCGGACAACCTATTTATCTTGGCCCATTCGGCCAAACGATCGGCTAACAACAGTGGACGCTCCGGATTGTGGAACTGCGACCAAAAGGGCTTTTCCACTTCGCGATCTTCGTGATCTCAGAAGTGTTCGGCCGCATCTGCGGCACTCGCTGCCAAATCCAGATAGGTGTCCGCCGTACTCCACATCCGGTCTAACGGAGCATGTTTAGGATCACAGAACTTCCTCCACAGCATAAAGGGCTTTCCAGCCGCGATTTCTCCGGCCTGACGCAGTTCCTCGTTCATAGCTCTCATCGCAGAGCGAGCATCCTTGGCATCGGCAACGGCCTTCTCCAGGTCCATCTGTTCTGCCTGATCTTCTTTTTTAAGAAGCTTGCAACGGTCAGCAGCGCTCTTCAGCTTCACAGCCATCTCGGCCATTTCCTTCTTGCTTCGGCAGTGAGCAGCCTGTTTGGCTTTCACCTCTTCAATTGCCTTTTCGGCAGCCGCATCACTTTTCCTGGCGTGCTCCTTGGCTCGGGCAAGTTCCGCCCAAAGATTCTCCATGGCAGCAGCACCATCTGCATCAAGCGCACACATTGTAAGATGCTGGCATAAAGCTCCTCTTACCAGGTGCCGGTGGAGTAATTACATACCTTGTGCCTCGTCAAGCCGCTTGTTGACAAGCGCGATGTTGGCATCTGCCACGTCAAGTTGCCGCTTTAGCTCGACAAATTCATCAGTCCGGCTGGCCACCCGACACTTCGCCACCTATGTATGAAGGCGGCATATTAGACCTGGGATTATGATCCTCTGCGCGCCGTCACTTTTGACAACGCACAGAGTCTCAGGGGCTACTATCTACACATGGCGCATCTTATTTATGCGCAACTGTCCAAAAAGGGTACATTATTTCGCGTACCTCAAAACCTGTCAGTAAACTCCTGACGGCCTCATGCAATCCGCTCTCCGCGGATGAAATCCTCTCAATCACCGAACCCATCAATGCACGGTGCTCCTCTGAGATAGATGCTCGCCCTAGCAGATCCTTCAGCTCCTCCGACCACGCACCAGATGGCACCGGACTCGTCCGATGGCCCTTTTCGAATGTTGGACACGGAGGGCTTTGGGGGGCCATATGACTACCTTCCGGCCCTACCGGATTCGGAGAAACCCTCCGCGACGATACCTCAGGGTCGCCCGCCTCGCAAGGTGGTACGGCAGGGGGAGGCGTTCCGCTCTCCATCATCTCCGGAAGAAGATCCCCCGAAGACGAGCTCTGCTGAGAAGGGCTAAGGTCCGAGCTACAAGGTAAATTTTCGATTACTCTTCTCAGATATAACGCAAGGATTTCTCTCATTTCTTAAAAAGAAAAACTCCTCTCTACTTACGGCTCGGCGAAGGGCTGATCCCCTTGAGGGCATAATTCAGCCGAAGTATCCCCCGGCGCAGGACCCTCTGACGAAGATTTCTTCCCCCGCTTTGAGGCCATGGTCTCCGGGCCGTCAGAGGAGGTCCTCTTCTTCCCATGAGGAGAGGAATTTTCGATTCCTCCGTTCCGTACAACCTCCTTTGAGGAGGTTGTAGCTTCCTTGTCCCCTCCCTCGCTTTCCTCTGAAGGCACAACCTCCAACATCCTGACTAGCACGGGATCCGCGCGTGGTCTCGGGGAGGGGGGCCGGACAGCTGATTAGCTTTGCTTTCGCCATCCACTCCTGTTTAAAGGACAACTCTTTTAGGGGCAATTTTATGATAAATATACGGATAGCGAGTCCGGGCACAAGGCTACTTACTTGAGTATCTGGGCGATTGCAGCTCAGGCCTGCGTCCTCGGTCAAGTCCGGACACATTGCTTGTGATCCGAAGAACAATTTGTACATCTCCACGGGCATTACGCCCATGAAATGCTGGAGAGCTCGTGGTCCCTCCGGATTGAACTCCCACAGGTGAAGGGGGCGACGTTTGCCGGGCAAGGCTCGGCGGATCAACATGACCTACGTCACCATGACCAGGCTAATGTCTCTTTCTAAGAGATCTCGAATGCGGCCCTGCAACAAGGGCACGTCCTTGGATGGCCCCAGTCCAGTCCTTTATTGACCCATGACACTAGCTGTGGTGGGGGACCCGAGCTAAATGCAGGTGGCGCCACCCACTTGGTGCCCCTGGGAACGGTGATGTAAAAGCACTCTCGTTGCCATAAGCTGGACTCCTCTTGAAAAGAGCCCTCGGGCCATGGAGCACCAGCATTCGCGCTTATAAAAGCACCTCCGCACTCCGCATGCCGTCCCTCGATCATCTTCGGCTCTACTTTGAAGGTCTTGAGCCATAGTCCAAAGTAGGGAGTAATACGAAGGAAGGCTTCACACACGATGATGAATGAGGAAATATGGAGGATGGACTTTGGATCGGCGCCATTGAAGTTGCTACTAGCAATAGAGTGGGGGAGAAGAAGCAAGTGGAATGGGAAGAAGTTGGGGACGGGGTCTCCGCCCCCTTCCTCATTTATAGTAGGAGAAGGCCAACCAGTGCCCCCCACGATCACAGGTAATGATGGTTTGCCTTGCATGTTGCAGGGTGAGGGAGTCCTGGATTAGGGGGTGTTCGGATAGCCGGACTATACCTTCGGCCGGACACCTGGACTATGAAGATACTAGATTGAAGACTTCGTCCCGTGTCCAGAAGGGACTTTCCTTGGCGTGGAAGGCAAGCTTGGCGATACGGATATGTAGATCTCCTACCATTATAACCAACTCTATGTAACCCTAGCCCTCTCCGATGTCTATAAAAACCAGAGGGTTTTAGTCCATAGGACGAACAACAATCATACCATAGGCTAGCTTCAAGGGTTTAGCCTCCTTGATCTCGTGGTAGATCTACTCTTGTACTACCCATATCATAAATATTAATCAAGAAGGAGTAGGGTTTTACCTCCATTGGGAGGGCCCGAACCTGGGTAAAAACATCGTGTCCCTTGTCTCCTATTGCCATCTGCTTGGACGCACAGTTCGGGACCCCCTACCCGAGATCCGCCGGTTTTGACACCAACACAGGGACTTGTCAAGTCGGGCAGTTACCGAGGCAGTGTGGGGAAGCGGAGACGCCCACGTCCAATTGATACGTCTCCAACGTATCTATAATTTTTTGATTGCTCCATGCTATATTATCTATTGTTTTGGATGTCTATGGGCTTTATTTTACACTTTTATATCATTTTTGGGGACTAACCTATTAACCCAGAGCCCAGTGCCAGTTTCTGTTTTTACCTTGTTTTAGGGTTTCGAAGAAAAGGAAAACCAAACGGAGTCCAATTGACCTGAAACTTCACGGAACCCATTTTTGGAAGGAAAGAAGCCCAGAAGACTTGAAGTGCATGTAAGGGAAGCTTCGAGGAGGCCATGAGGTAGGGGGCGCGCCCACCCCCCCTAGGCGCGCCCTCCACCCTCGTGGGCCCTTCGTGGCCGCCTGACGTACTTCTTCCGCCTATATATCTCCATATACCCTAAAAACATCGAGGAGCACAATAGATCGGGAGTTATGCCGCCAGAAGCCTCTGTAGCCACCGAAAGCCAATCTAGACCTGTTTCGGCACCCTGCCGGAGGGGGAATCCCTCTCCAGTGGACATCTTCATCATCCCGGTGCTCTCCATGACGAGGAGGGAGTAGTTCTCCCTCGGGGCTGAGGGTATGTACCAGTAGCTATGTGTTTGATCTCTCTCTCTCTCTCTCTCTCTCTCTCTCTCGTGTTCTTGAGGTGATACAATCTTGATGTATCACGAGCTTTGCTATTATAGTTGGATCCTATGATGTTTCTTCCCTCCTCTGCTCTCTTGTAATGAATTGAGTTTCCCCTTTGAAGTTATCTTATCCGATTGAGTCTTTAAAGATTTGAGAACACTTGATGTGTGTCTTGCCGTGCGTATCTGTGGTGACAATGGGATACCACGTGATTCACTTGATGTATGTTTTGGTGATCAACTTGTGGGTTCCTCCCATGAACCTATGCATAGGGGTTGGCACACATTTTCGTTGTGATTCTCTGATAGAAACTTTGGGGGCAGTCTTTGAGGTTCTATGTGTTGGTTGAATAGATGAATCTGAGATTGTGCGATGCATATCGTATAATCATACCCACAGATACTTGAGGTGACATTGGATTATCTAGGTGAAATTAGGGTTTTGATTGATTTGTGTCTTAAGGTGTTATTCTAGTATGAACTCTAGGGCTGTTTGTGACACTTAAAGGAATAGCCCAACGGATTGATTGGAAAGAATAACTTTGAGGTGGTTCTGTACCCTACCATAATCTCTTCGTTTGTTCTCTGCTATTAGTGACTTTGGAATGACTCTTTGTTGCATGTTGAGGGATAGTTATGTGATGAAATTATGTTATTATTGTTGAGGGAACTTGCACTAGTGAAAGTATGAACCCTAGGCCTTATTTCCATGCATTGCAATATCGTTTCAGTTTTATCACTTGCTACCTTGCTATTTTTATATTTTTAGATTACAAAAACTATTATCTACTATCCACATACCACTTGTATCACCATCTCTTCGCCGAACTAGTGCACCTATACAATTTACCATTGTATTGGGTGTGTTGGGGACACAAGATACTCTTTATTATTTGGTTGCAGGGTTGCTTGAGAGAGACCATCTTCATCCTACGCCTCCTATGGATTGATAAACCTTAGGTCATCCACTTGAGGGAAATTTGCTACTGTCCTACAAACATCTGCACCTGGAGGCCCAACAACGTCTACTAGAAGAAGGTTGTGTAGTAGACATCAAGCTCTTTTTTGGCGCCGTTGCCGGGGAGGTGAGTGCTTGAAGGTATATCTTTAGATCTTGCAATCGAGTCTTTTAGTTTCTTGTTTTATCACTAGATTAGTTTATAAAAGAAAACTATAAAAAAATGGAATTGAGTTTGTATCATACGCTTCACCTTTTTAATAGCTTTCGTGAGTATGATGGAAAGGATAATTGTGCTCAAGTGCTAGAAGAAGAAATCTATAAAATGTTTGGCACTAAATATTTGAATGATGAGCATGATTGCAATGTTGTTAGTACGAATTCTTTGAATATCCATGATACTAATGATGATTGCACTAGTTATGATGAAAATGTCTCCTATATACATGTCAATTTTTGTGGAGTGCATTGGGTTTGTAAGAACACACCAAATAGGGACGATAGATATTGCAAGAGGCATAAGTACCTAGAAACTGAATTATTGCAAGAAAGTCTTGATGATTGTGCTAAAGAAATCAATATTTTTCGCGCCCCTTGTGAACTTTGCAATGAACATGGTAATTTAAATCTCCAATGCAAATTGTTTCATGACCGAATCGTATCCAAAAATTGTGATAATTTGATTACCTTTGAGAAGCATAAAGAGCTTAGTCTTCTTTTGGGGTATGAGGAAATGAAACATATAACTGAGGGTATTCCAAAGTTTAATCTTGATAGATTTCTTGATTTTGATCTAGAGAAAATTTATATGTATTGTGCGGTGAATTGTATTGAAAATCCTTATATTGCCAACTAAATAAACAAAAAAAAACAAATAGAAGAAGAAGAGAATACTAATGAAAGGTAAGAGGCATCCCAATACCCTCCTATTATTTATTATGATGAATCAGGTAACAAGGAGGAGCCTCCTATTCAACCAATCTCATTAATAAGGAGCTCCAAAAAGAGGATTGAACCCACACATGATGTGGTGAAGAAGAGGAAAAGAAAAAGGAAGAGAGGTAAAGAGATATCTATCCCAAATAATGCTGCTCCTATTACTATTGTGCCTCATGAAAATATAATTGTGGAAGATAATGATACTTCTTATAATATTGAAAATCTTTTTGGCACTTGCTTGGAAGAATATGATAATTGCTATACTATTGGTGCTATCCATACTATTGATGATGAGAGTGATTATGCTTATGATATGAAAAGGCCCAAGCTTGGGGATGCTATGTTTGATGAAGATGATGTTTTTGAGAATATATTTGCTGCAATTAATGTTAGTACCAAGCTTGGGGAAGATATGATTAATGAAGATGATATTTTTAGTCTCCCATGTTTTGATATGCAAATTTATAATGACGATAGCATGCCTCCTACTTATGATGATTATTTTGATGATACTTATGCTATAAAATTAGTGATTATATTTATAAAACTTGTCATGATTATGGTTACCCCTTCTCTGAACATTAATGTGGAAACAATTTATAGTATTCGAGTTTCTTATGATACTCCCACTATTCCGAATGAGAAGAATTTTGCTTATGTGGAGAGTAATAAAATTTCTATGCTTGTAGATCATGAAAAGAATGCTTTAGGTGCTGGTTATATTGTTGAATTCATTCATGATGCTACTGAAAACTATTATGAGGGAGGAATATATGCTTGTAGGAATTGCAATAATATCAAGTTTCCCCTCTATGTGCTTAAAGTTTTGAAGTTATGCTTGTTTTGCTTTCCTATGCAAGTTGATTCTTGTTCCCACAAGTTGTTTTCTCACAAAATCCCTATGCATAGGAAGTGGGTTAGACTTAAATGTGCTAGTCATATTCTTCATGATGCTCTCTTTGTGTTTCAATTCTTATCTTTTATGTGAGCATCATTGAAATCATCATGCCTAGCTAGGGGCATTAAATGATAGCGCTTGTTGGGAGGCAACCCAACTTTATTTTTGTTCCTTGATTTTTGTTCATGTTTAGTAATAAATAATTCATCTAGCCTCTATTGATATGTGGTTTTATGCTTTAAATTAGTATTTGTGCCAAGTAGAACCTTTGGGAAGACTTGGGGAAAGTCTTGTTGATCATGCTGTAAAAAAACAGAAACTTTAGCGCTCACGAGAATTGCTGCCATTTTTATTTGGAGAGTGCTATTTAGGTAAATATTTTTTAAGATGATTAATAGATAAATTACTCAGGTCCAGAAATTTATTTTAGAATTTTTGGGGTTCCATAAGTATACGTTTGATCCAGATTACTACAGACTGTTCTGTTTTTGACAGATTCTGTTTTCGATGTGTTGTTTGCTTATTTTGATGAATCTATGAGTAGTATCGGAGGGTATGAACCATAGATAAGTTGGAATACAGTAAATATTACACCAATATGAATTAAGAATGAGTTCATTACAGTACCTTGAAGTGGTGTTTTATTTTCTTATACTAATGGAGCTTACGAGTTTTCTACTTTAAGTTTTGTGTTGTGAAGTTTTCAAGTTTTGGGTAAAGATTCGATGGACTATGGAATAAGGAGTGGCAAGTGCCTAAGCTTGGGGATGCCCAAGGCACCCCAAGGTAATATTCAAGGACAGCCAAAAGTCTAAGCTTGGGGATGCCCCGTAAGGCATCCCCTCTTTCGTCTTCGTTCATCGGTAACTTTACTTGGAGCTATATTTTTATTTGCCACATGATATGTGTTTTGCTTGGAGCGTCAATTTATTTCATTGTTTTTTGCTTGCTGTTTGAATAAAATAACAAGATCTGAAATTCTTAAATGTTAGAGAGTCTTCACATAGTTGCATAATTATTCGACTACTCATTGATCTTCACTTATATCTTTCGGAGTAGTTTGTTGTTGCTCTAGTGCTTCACTTATATTATTTTGAGAGTCTTAAATAGCATGGTAATTTGCTTAAATAATCCTAATATGCTAGGTATTCAAGATTAGTAAAACCTTTCTTATGAGTGTTTTGAATACTAAGAGAAGTTTGATGCTTGATGATTGTTTTGAGATATGGAGGTAATAATATCAAAGTCGTGCTAGTTGAGTAGTTGTGAGAAATGCTTGTGTTGAAGTTTGCAAGTCCCGTAGCATGCACGTATGGTAAACATTATGTAACAAATTTGAAACATGAGGTGTTATTCGATTATATTCCTTATGAGTGGCGGTCGGGGACGAGCAATGGTCTTTTCCTACCAATCTATCCCCCTAGGAGCATGCGCTTAGTGCCGAGGTTTTTGATGACTTGTAGATTTTTGCAATAAGTATGTGAGTTCTTTATGACTAATGTTGAGTCCATTGATTATACGCACTCTCACGCTTCCATCATTGCTAGCCTCTTCGGTACCGTGCATTGCCCTTTCTCACATTGAGAGTTGGTGCAAACATCGCCGGTGCATCCAAACCCCGTGATATGATACGCTCTATCACACATAAACCTCCTTATATCTTCCTCAAAACAGCCACCATACCTACCTATTATGGCATTTCCATAGCCATTCCGAGATATATTGCCATGCAACTTTCCACCGTTCCATTTATCATGACACATTTATCATTGCCATATTGCTTAGCATGATCATGTAGTTGACATAGTATTTGTGGCAAAGCCACCGTTCATAATTCTTTCATACATGTCACTCATGCATCATCGCAATCCCGGTACACCGCCGGAGGCATTCATATAGAGTTATATCTTGTTCTAGTATCGAGTTGAAATCATTGAGTTGTAAATAAATAGAAGTGTGATGATCATCATTTTCTAGAGCATTGTCCCAAGTGAGGAATTATAAAAAAAGAGAGATAAAGGCCATAAAAAAATAGAAGTCCCAAAAAAAGAGAAAAGAGAAAGGGCAAATAAAAAATGAGAGAAAAAGAGAGAAGGGACAATGCTACTATCCTTTTACCACACTTGTGTTTCAAAGTAGCACCATAATCTTCATGATAGAGAGTCTATTGTTTTGTCACTTTCACAACTAGTATAAAATTTTCATTATAGAACTTGGCTTGTATATTCCAACAATGGGCCTCCTCAAGTGCCCTAGGTCTTCGTGAGCAAGCAAGTTGGATGCACACCCACTTAGTTTCTTTTGTTGAGCTTTCATACATTTATAGCTCTAGTGCATCCGTTGCATGGCAATCCCTACTCCTTGCATTAACATCAATCGATGGGAATCTCCATAGCCCATTGATTAGCCTCGTTGATGTGAGACTTTCTCCTTTTGTCTTATCCACATAACACCCTCATTATTCTATTCCACCCATAGTGCTATATCCATGGCTCGCGCTCATGTATTGCGTGAAAGTTTATAGGTTTGAGATTACTAAAGTATGAAACAATTGCTTGGCTTGTCATCGGGGTTGTGCATGATGAGAGCATTCTTGTGTGATGAAAATGGAGCATGACTTAACTATATGATTTTGTAGGGATGAACTTTCTTTGGCCATGTTATTTTGAGAAGACATAATTTCTTAGTTAGTACGCTTGAAGAATTATCATTTTTATGTCAATATGAACATTTGTCTTGAATCTTTCGGATCTGAATATTCATGCCACAATTAATAAGAATTACATTGAAATTATGCCAAGTAGCACTCCGCATCAAAAATTATGTTTTTATCATTTACCTACTCGAGGACGAGTAGGAATTAAGCTTGGGGATGCTGATACATCTCCAACGTATCTATAATTTTTTATTGCTCCATGATATATTATCTACTATTTTGGATGTTTATGGGCTTTATTATACACTTTTATATCATTTTTTGGGACTAAAATATTAACCCAGAGCCCAGTGCCAGTTTCTGTTTTTACCTTATTTTAGGGTTTCGAAGAAAAGGAAAACCAAACGGAGTCCAATTGACCTGAAACTTCACGGCACCCAGTTTTTTAAGGAAAGAAGCCCAGAAGACTTGAAGTGCATGTAAGGGAAGCTTCCAGGAGGCCACGAGGTAGGGGGGTGTGCCCACCCCCCTGGGCGCGCCCTCCACCCTTGTGGGCCCCTCGTGCCCCCCCTGGCGTACTTCTTCCGCCTATATATCTCCATATACCCTAAAAACATCGAGGAGCACAATAGGTCAGGAGTTCCGTCGCCAGAAGCCTCCGTATCCACCGAAAGCCAATCTAGGTGTAACACCCCGGATGTAATTTTCCCAATTTGTACTCCAACTCTTGCCGTTTCTGGCGTTAAGTTATATTTATTTTCTCGGGTTCGGGTCTTTGTCTCCGTGTGTTGTTATCGTTGTCTGCATCTCATATCATGTCATCATGTGCCTTTCATTTGCATACGTGTTCGTCTCATGCATTCGAGCATTTTCCCCGTTGTCCGTTTTGCATTCCGGCGCTTCGTTCTCCTCCGGTGGCCATTTCTAGCTTTCTTTCGTGTGTGTGGATTAAACATTTCCGGATTGGACCGAGACTTGCCAAGCGGCCTTGGTTTACTACCGGTAGACCGCCTCTCAAGTTTCGTACCATTTGGACTTCGTTTGGTACCCCAACGGTTAACCGAGGGACCAAAAAGGCCTCGTGTGTGTTGCAGCCCAACACCCCTCCAATTTGGCCCAAAACGCACCAAACTCTGCTCCATCGCCTAGAGCATTCGATCACGATCGCGTGGCCAAAAACCACACCTCATTTGGACTCTCCTAGCTCCACTTATGCCTATAAATAGGACCCCCCGAATTTCGGATCTCTCCCTCTCCCCGAAACCCTAAATCCCTCTCCGCCGCGCCGGACGTGTCCGACCCGCGCCGGACGTGTCCGACCCGCCGCCCACCGCCGCCCACAGCCAGTGGCTCACCGCCACGTGGCATCGCCACCTCGCCGCTGCCGCGGCCCGGGAGGCCCAGATCGGGCCCCGCGAGCCCGAGCCGCCCCCGCGCCTCCTCGCCTCGGTCGTCGCCGCCTCCCT
>NC_057809.1:334945345-334949209 GCF_018294505.1 Triticum aestivum
CCTCCCCGGCGCCGCCCCGGTCTTCTTCCTCTCTGACGAACCTCGACTTCCGTGCTCCGGTGAATAGTGCGTGCCGGCAAGCCACGGGAAGCGTGCAGATCTGAGATCTGAAATTTGACGGTTGACTTTTCTCCTCTGAACCCTAATTTGATGGATTGGTTTTCTAAGCACAAGGCTCAGCTTGATTGTGCAGCCAGGCAGATTCAATTGACTCATTCGTCTGAGGATGTAATTGTCTTTGCCGCTCGTGATGATACTATCCGTCTGTTTTCTCTCAATGAGAAGGGTGAATTGGATGCCATCTCTCAAATTCCAGTCGTTTGCAAATATCAAGACGTATTTCCAGAAGAGCTTCCAGGAATGCCTCCGCACCGGCCAGTTGAATTCGTTATTGATCTTGAGCCTGGTACGGAACCTGTGTGCAAACGTCCTTACAAGCTCGGACCTGAAGTGTTGAAGGAGCTGAATAAGCAACTTGATATGCAAGAGAAAATGGATCTTATCCGGCCTAGTTCTTCTCCGTGGGGTTGTGGCGTTCTTTTTGTGAAGAAGAAGGATGGAAGGGACCGACTTTGTGTTGATTACCGTCTAGTGAACAAGAAGACCATCAAGAACAAATACCCACTTCCCAACATCAATGAGCTGTTCGAACAACTCAAAGGTGCCCAAGTATTCTCCAAGCTTGATCTCCGTATGGGTTATCACCAGATTCACATTCGTGAAGAAGATATTCCCAAGACAGCATTCAGAATAAGCTTTGGTTCATATGAATATACTGTCATGTCTTTTGGCCTCGCCAACGCTCCTCCGACGTTCTCTCGCATGATGAACTTCATCTTCAACGCCTACACCAATGACTTCGTTTTGGTCTATCTCGACGACATTCTGGTTTTCTCGAAGAACAAGGAAGATCATGCCAAGCATTTGCGTTTGGTTCTCGATAAGCTCAGAGAACATCAGTTCTACGCCAAGTTCTCCAAGTGTGAATTTTGGCTCGATGAGGTTCTTTATCTTGGTCATATCATATCTACCAAGGGCATTGCCGTGAATCCTGAGAAGGTGTCTGCAATTGTGAATTGGGAACCTCCTCAGAACATGAAGCAACTCCGCAGTTTTCTCGGTCTCGCAAGCTATTGCCGAAGATTCGTTGAAAACTTTTCTAAGATCGCGAAGCCTCTCTCTAATCTTCTTCAGAAGCACGTCAAGTACGTTTGGTCTCCGGAGTGTGATATTGCTTTCAACACTTTGAAAGAGAAATTGATCACTGCTCTAGTTCTGACTCCACCTGATGAATCCAAGCCGTACGAGGTCTTTTGTGATGCCTCTCTCCAAGGTCTTGACGCAGTATTGATGCAAGAGAAGAAAGTGGTTGCTTATACATCTCGCCAGTTGAAGCCTAATGAGAAGAACTACCCCACTCATGATCTCGAGTTGGCGGCAGTTGTGCATGCTCTTTTGACTTGGAGATATCTTCTATTGGGAAGAAAAGTGGACATTTTCACTGATCACAAGAGTCTCAAGTACATCTTCACTCAGCCTAATCTCAACCTCAGGCAAACTCGATGGGTCGAAATGATTCAAGAGTATAATCCGAGTATCGAGTATACTCCAGACAAGGCCAATGTGATTGCTGACGCTTTGAGCAGAAAGGCCTACTGCAACAGTCTGATTCTCAAGCCCTATCAACCCGAGCTTTGTGAAGCTTTCCACAAACTTAATCTGCAAGTTGTTCCTCAAGGTTTCCTCGCCAATGTTCAAGTCTCTCCTACCTTAGAAGACCAGATTCGCCAAGCTTAGCTTCTTGATGGTATGGTGAAAAAGGTGAAGATTGGGATTGCCAAGAGTCAGTCCAAGTACAAGTTCTACTCCCTTGATGACAAGGACACTCTCTTCTTCGAGGATCGTATTGTTGTGCCCAAAGGTGAACTTTGTAAAGTGATCATGAACGAGGCTCACAATTCTCTCCTCTCCATCCACCCTGGGAGCACGAAGATGTATCAGGACCTTAAGCAAGCTTATTGGTGGACTCGAATGAATGTGATGTCTGCAGAAGAGTGAAGGCAGAACACCAAAGGCCAGCAGGTCTCCTCCAACCTCTTGCCATTCCAGAATGGAAGTTTGACCACATTGAAATGGACTTCGTGACTGGGTTTCCAAAGTCCAAGCATGGAAATGATGTTGTATTCGTTGTCATCGACAAGCTCACCAAAGTGGCTCATTTTCTGCCTATCAAAGAGTCGATCACTGCAGCTCAATTGGCGGAACTTTATACCTCTTGTATTGTCTCTCTGCACGGTATTCCTCAAGTGATCTCTTCAGACCGTGGCAACATCTTTACCTTGAAGTTTTGGGATTCTTTTCAGAAGGCCATGGGCACGAACATCCGCTTCAGCACAACTTTCCATCCTCAAACAAGCGGTCAAGTCGAGCGTGTCAACCAGATTCTTGAAGATATGCTCAGGGCTTGTGTGATCTCCTTCGGCATGAAGTGGGAGGATTGTCTTCCTAATGCTGAATTCTCCTACAACAACAGTTTTCAAGCAAGTTCGGGCAAGGCCCCATTTGAAATTCTGTATGGCAGGAAGTGTCGTACCCCTCTCAACTGGTCTGAAACCGGTGAACGTCAGCTTTTGGGTAATGACTTAATCACAGAAGCAGAAGAGATGTGCAAAGTCATTCGTGATAATCTCAAAGCAGCCCAATCCCGCTAGAAGAGCTACTATGATAGTGAGCACCGTGATTTGGCTTTTGAGATCGGAGATCATGTTTACCTCCGTGTCTCTCCTATGAAAGGTACTCGTTGCTTCGGTATCAAAGGGAAGCTTGCACCCAGATACATGGGACCTTTCAAGATTGTAAGCAAGAGAGGCGACCTCGCCTATCAACTCGAGCTTCCTTCAAACTTTGCAAATGTTCATGACGTGTTCCATGTCTCTCAGCTTCGAAAGTGCTTCAAGACTCCTGACCGCACCACCAACTTCGAGGACATTGAGATCCAAGAAGATCTCTCTTATCGTGAGCACCCAGTTGCTATTCTTGAAGAGACTGAACGCAAGACTCGCAACAAGTCAATCAAATTTCTCAAAGTCAAGTGGTCACACCATTCCGACCATGAAGCTACCTGGGAACGCGAGGATCATCTCCGTTCTGAGTACCCAGCGTTCTTCCAGTCCTAGATCTCGGGACGAGATCCTTTCATAGTGGTGGAGTGTTGTAACACCCCGGATGTAATTTTCCCAATTTGTACTCCAACTCTTGCCGTTTCCGACGTTCAGTTATATTTATTTTCTCGGGTTCGGGTCTTTGTGTCCGTGTGTTGTTATCATTGTCATGCATCTCATATCATGTCATCATGTGCATTACATTTGCATACGTGTTCCTCTCATGCATTCGAGCATTTTCCGTGTTGTCCGTTTTGCATTCCGTCGCTTCGTTCTCCTCCGGTGGCCATTTCTAGCTTTCTTTCGTGTCTGGGGATTAAACATTTCCGGATTGGACCGAGACTTGCCAAGCAGCCTTGGTTCACTACTGGTAGACCGCCTGTCAAGTTTCGTACCATTTGGACTTCGTTTGGTACCCCAACGGTTAACCGAGGGACCGAAAAGGCCTCATGTGTGTTGCAGCCCAACACCCCTCCAATTTGGCCCAAAACCCACCAAACTCTGCTCCATTATCTAGAGCGTTCGATCACGATCGCGTGGCCGAAAAGCACACCTCATTTCGACTCTCCTAGCTCCACTTATGCCTATAAATAGGACCCCCCCCCCCGAATTTCAGATCTTTCCCTCTCCCCGAAACCCTAAATCCCTCTCCGCCGCGCCGGACGTGTCCGACCCGCGCCGGACGTGTCCGACCCGCCGCCCG
>NC_057809.1:334949767-334952056 GCF_018294505.1 Triticum aestivum
GTGCGCCACCGCGCCAGCCGCCGCCTCCTCCTCCGTCCGGCCGCTCCGGCCTCCTCCGACCTCCCCCGCGCCGCCCCGGTCTTCTTCCTCTCCGACGAACCTCGACTTCCGTGCTCCAGTGAACAGTGCGTGCCGGCGAGCCTCGGGAAGCGTGCAGATCTGAGATCTGAAATTTGACGGTTGACTTTTCTCCTCCGAACCCTAATTTTTGTGCTAACTTTGACCGGCTATATCTTCGCATGCGTAGCTCCGTTTTGGACATATAGTATATCAAAATGTTCGTCTGTACGAGCACATCATTTAATTCCATTGCATCATTTTCATTTGGGCTCATCTTGATGCCCGAAATGCTGTTAGAAGGAGGCTTCGTGAGTTAATTGTCAGATCTGCTAGTTCATCTTAGACTTTTGTCATTTTTTCCATGATTAATGTGTGCATGATATGCCTGTGAGTCCTTCATATGTTTTGTTAAGCATCTTGTTATCTTTCCAGAGGTGCAACCCATGCATTTTTAGGATGTGTGTGGTGACTTGTGCAAGCTTGCAAAGTGAGGCACCCGGTAAATCTGTTTTCAGGGACTTAGAGATTTCACTAAGTCCTGGGATTGTTTAGTTCATGATACTATATGTTCATGCTATTTTCTAGTGATCCGTGCCTCTTTTGAGGATGATCAGTAAAGGAGTTTTGTTAATCTTATTATGCTTTATCCATCCATGTCTTTGTTTTCAATTATGGAGCATCCTAGCTTGAGTCAATCAAGCTCTACTTTTGCTTCGTTGTGAATCTGGGCAGATCATCAACTTGTTTGCGATTTTGCCGATGTTATTATAATTGATCCGTGCATGCTATGATATAGTTCTTGCCATGACTAGCTTGTGATTTGTGCCTTCTTTATGGGTGTATGCTTCTCTTGCCATGACTTGCACCGTGGTGAGTGCATCGAGCTCGTAAACATGCCTTCGTGAATTATGTTTCAGCATGTCCCAGTTTTCACAAAGTCTGAAAACTGATTATGTTTTTGCTATATTCGTGTGCTTGTTAGTATATTTTGTGATCCGTTTTGGCTCAAGGTCACTAAGGGACTTTTGTTAAGCTTGTTGAGTAGCTCCATGCCATGTCTTTCTTTGACATGTTCAGGTCCTGTAGCATGTTGTTTTGATGCTCCGGAGAGGGCTATATGATCTGAAATTCCAGAAAAGTGTTAATTTCACTAAGTCTGAGATCTGTTTACCATTTGCGTTTTTGCCATGCTTGTTCGAACCTGTTAATGGATGATTTGGCCGTAGCTCAGTGCTAGACTTTTGTTAAGCATCTTGTGTGCATCCCTGCCATGTATTTTGATGCCATGTTTGGTGGCTGTAGCATGTTCATCTCATTGCATTTAGATGCCTACTTGCTGTAAATCGCAGACCGGTGTCGTTTTTGAAACGCTTGCCATTTCCAAACCGTAACTCCGATTCCGGCGTTCTTTATATCGTTTTCAAGCGGTTTCATCTCATCTTTCCAGTGGCACCCTTGGAATTCCAAGTTGAGGCCAGGTTCATGCATTTCCTTCCATATCTTGCATTTTTGCTTCCCGCATCGCATCCCGCATAGCATATCATCATTTCATCATATTGCTTGGTCTTGCACGTGGTTGATTGTATCCTTGTTGCTTGTTTGTCTTGTTGGGTAGAGCCGGGAGATGAGTTCGCTAATGAGGAGCCCGTTGAGTTTGCTTTTGAGGATCCAATCAACTCTGACAACTGTGCAGGCAAGATGATCATACCCTCGAAATCACTACTATCTTTGCTATGCTAGTTTGCTCGCTCTTTTTCTATGCCAATGCTACGATGCCTACCTTTTGCTAGTCAGCCTCCCAATTGCCATGTCAAACCTCTAACCCACCATGTCCTAGCAAACCGTTGATTGGCTATGTTACCGCTTTGCTCAGCCCCTCTTATAGCATTGCTAGTTGCAGGTGAAGATTGGAGGCCATTCCTTGTTGGAACATCTTTTATTTACTTGTTGGGATATCATTATATTGCTATGTTATCTTAATGCATCTATATACTTGGTAAAGGTGGAAGGCTCGGCCTCTCGTCTAGTGTTTTGTTCCACTCTTGCCACCCTAGTTTCCATCATATCGGTGTTATGTTCCCGGATTTTGCGTTCCTTACGCGGTTGGGTTATAATGGGAACCCCTTGATATTTCGCCTTGATTAAAGCTTTTCCAGCAATGCCCAACCTTGGTATTACCATTTGCCACCTAGCCTCTTTTTCCCTCGGGTTTCCGGAGCCCGAGGGTCA